>NW_016107655.1:300413-323187 GCF_001604975.1 Cebus imitator
ATAAATGGGAAAAAAAAAAAAAGAAAAAAAGAAAACCACCACAGCATGTGTGTACCTATGCAACAATCCTGCAAGATCTGCACATGTACCCCAGAACTTAAAGTACAATTAAAAACAAAGTCCTTTGGATAGGGCTTTTTGTTTTTCTATTTTTTACTGCCCTTGAGGGTTTGACTGTGCTGAAAGTTGGGTATAGCTGAATGGCTTCATCTCTGGATGCTTTCAGAGGACCAAGGCTCAGCTCTAGCTCCTGGTCTGCATGCTCTAACCTTGGGTGGCTGGGACTGTGCTCTTGACTTTGTCCTCTAATTTCTCCAGGTCAAGAACCAGCTTGGCTGGAGGGGTTAAGGTGTTCCTGGACCACTAGCAATAGCAATCTACCTAGGGCAGTGGTTGGGCGGGGGGGCAGGGGTAAGAAGCACTCTGGTGGGAGGCTGTCAGCAAAAGCACCCCAGTGGGGTTGTGGGGGGGCTCCAAAGAAAGTGCTATGGCAATGGTTACTGGTAAAATCACCCTGGTGGGGTAGCTGAGGCTGTACTGCATTCTGGCATGCCAGACAGGGGCTCTGGAAGGGGCTGGTGGACAGGGAGGTGCATAGCTCTGACCCACCCTGGTCATATAGGAAACATAGCCCTGCTCTATCCAGGTACAGGGATTATACTATGCCTCATTTTAGACCTGATATAATTCTCTTAAGATCCTAGATATATAACAAGTGCTAATGTATCTGGGCCACATATGCTATAACTGAAAAATATTTGAGAGTTTTAAGTGAGAAGATTCTTTTCTTCTCACTTTCTTAAGTGTTCAGAAAGATTTTTATTAAACTTGTTAAAATTATGTCTTTTCATAAGACTCTTAGAATAGACATTTGTTTCCCCCAAATGGTCTTCTTGTGAGATTATGATTACTCCCATGGTAATCCATGATCTGATTATTTTCCTAGAAGATTCCAAATGAAGTTGGAAGAAAACGAGAGAATAGGAAATAAATTTTGGTGAAATTCTAGGCACTGGTACACAGCAGTAGTTACCACGGGAAACAAAATATTTTTGCCCCATTTTATGGGTGAAAAAACCAAGGCTTAGACTGATGAAATAAATTTCCACAAAGACACACAAACAGTAAATGACAGAACTAGAATTTAGAAATGTAAATTCCTGGGCCTCATTACAGACTTTCTGAAACTCTTGGGTAGGTCATAGCAGTCTATATTTTAATAAACCTTTTTTTTAAGACAGCCTCAATCTGTCGCCTAGGCTAGAGTGCAGTGGCACAATCTCAACTCACTGCAACCTCTGCCTTCAGAGTTCAAGTGATCCTCCCACTTCAGCCTCCCAAGGATTACAAGCATGCACCACCATAACCAACTAATTTTTGTATTTTCAATAGAGACAGGGTTTCACCATGTTGGCCAAGCTGGTCTCAAACTCCTGACATCAGGTGATCCGCCTGCCTCAGCTTCCCAAAGTGCTGGGATTACAGGCATGAGTCACCATGGCCAGCCATTGTTTTAATAAACTTTTAAGTGATTCTGATGCACACTCAAATTTGAAAACTTCTATGTCAGACCAGTTCACAAAAATGGAGGACATAGGCCTAGGGTTTAAAAGAGGCAAAGCAAGGAACAGGGCTGGCTCTAAAAAGAAATCTAATGTATAGCATTGTGACTATACTTAATGATACTGTATTATTACTTGAAATTTGCTAAGGGAGTAGATTTTAAGTGTTCTCATCACACATGCAAAACAAGGTAACTAGGTGAGATGATGGATGTGTTAATTAATTTAACTGTGGCAATAATTTCACAAGGTATACATATAGCAAAACATCATATTGTCACCTTGATTACATATGATTTTTATTTGTCAATTATACCTCAATAAGGCAGAAAAAAAGGGAGACAGAAACTAGATTATGAATGGTCTCTAGTTTGTACCCTTGGGAATAACCCAGGAAAGTGACTCCTACTTATAAACACGCTTTGGGAATGAGACTTAGAGGATAATAAAACAGGCACACCTGATGCCCTAAAGAGAGAGAGAATAATTTAGCTGTTTTCTTTATTAGCATCTTAAAGCTGTAAAGCCCCTGATAACTAGACTAGTTATAAGACTCAGAAAGGTGAACTGATTTGCTCCAAATCACACAACTAGTTGGTTGCCAGCAGAGCTGGAAATAGAGTCTTAAGTTCTAGAGGCCAATATCTAGTTTGTGCTTGTTGTTCTGGGCCTCCATTCTTTTCCTCCACATTTTTCCAATTCTCTTTTTGACACTAACCTTTAGATACAGCACTGCATTTTTCTCTTCCAGGTAACAACTTGCAGTCTAAGATGATTTAACTTTGAAATACTGAAAATAATTTTAACTTTTTATTCATCTTTTCTACTTCCTGGCTCTGGGCCAAGGAGTCTGGCCACATTTTCTTAATCTACTCTTATCAGCTGGAAAATAACTAAGTGAGAGATGCCAACAGCAACCTGGCCCAGAAATAGGACATGGGGCTCCATGTTAAGAAAGCCACAGTCCACAGGGAAATTGTGGGACAGCTGGCAGGCAGACATGTAATCAGGAATAAAGATGTAACAAGTTGCTGATGTGATCAGGAACTTTTTTCCTTCCTAGGTTTCCCTCCATGTTATATTATAGCTTTCTTGGAAGAGGTACAATAGAGAAATTAGAAATTAGATAAGAGGAACTAGCAATATTTTTGCCAGTGATGGGAGTATGGAGGACAGAGATAGAAAACAGGTCTAAGGTATCAGGAAGCAATTAACTATAACCCTGATTAGCTAGGCCTCTGGTCAAAAAAGGTGAAAAAACGGAAGTCAAGTAGATATACAGGTTTTCCAGAGATGTAAAGGATATAGAACAAGAAACAGGGCTCAAGCAAATTTTAAGAACTATTAGGACAGTAAGAAAGAGAGAGAAAGCTATTTTGTAACAGCAAAGAAAAAGCAGAAGAATGAATCTGAATTCCTGATTTGGAGGTGAGGAAGATACGGCAGGAAATCAATGATAAGCTTGATAAACCAATGACAATGTAAGATGCAATGCCAGTCTGATACATTAGTCTTTATTACAGAAAATTAAAAGTTGAAAGGGAAGTAATACTCTGGTTATGATTTTATTCTAAACAGAGCTATGTTGTGGCTGGTAAATTTGCATAAAGATGATAAGGCAAATTGATAACACAGGAAGTAGCATGACTTGTTCCACCACAATGGGTAGCACGAGTGGCCTTGGGCAAGGCAGCATGAGTGTGAGTGGACCTCACCAGGGCAATGAGTTGGGGCATGTCAAACAAGCAGCCATATTGGAACTCAAGCACAAGATCAAGGAGAGAGTTGAGAATGATCCCAATTATTGTCACATTAGGAAAGTGTGCAGAATAATAAATAGGGACTCAGGGAGAAAAGGTGAATAAAGCAGGAAATGAGCACCAAATCACCAAAAATGCTAGAAAGCTAGCATTTGTGGCTTTATAAATCAAGAGGGAGCTGGTTCCTTAGTGGGTTTTCAAATTGGCATCAGAATTTGGGCAAGTACCCACTAAGAATTCGGCTTAAACCAAATTCTACTCTTTCAGCATCAGTCTTCTTATGTACAGAGAAAATGATATTTGGTTGGTGCAAAAGTCCTTGCAGTCTTTGCCATTACTTTTTTCTTTATTGTTTTACTTTAAGTTTTGGGCTACATGTGCAGAACGTGCAGGTTTGTTACACAGGTATACGTGTGTCATCCTGGTTTGCTGCACCTATTAAACCATCCTCTAGGTTCCCTCCCCTCTCCCCCAACTCCTCAACAGGCCCCAGAGTGTGTTGTTTCCGTCCCTGTGTCTATGTGTTCTCACTCCCACTTATGAGACAGAACATGCAGTGTTTGGTTTTCTGTTCCTGTGTTAGTTTGCTGAGGATGATGGCTTCCAGCTCCATCATGTCCCTGCAAAGGGCATAATCTCATTCCTTTTGATGACTGCATAGTGCTCCATAGCATATATGTACCACATTAAGTTCCTTGTAGATTCTGGATATTAGACCTTTGTTAGATGGGTAGATTGCAAATATTTTCTCTTATTCTGTAGATTGCCTGTTCACTGGGATGATAGTTTCTTTAGCTGTGCAGAAGCTCTTTACTTTAATTAGATCTCATTTCTCAATTTTAGCTTTTGTTGCAATTACTTTTGGTATTTTCATCATGAAGTCTTTGCTAATGCCTATGTCCTGAACGGTATTGTCTGGGTTTTCTTCTAGTGTTTCTATGGTTTTGGGTTTTACATTTAAGTCTTTAATCTATCTTTAGTTAATTTTTTATAAGGTGTAAAAAATGAGTCCAGTTTCAGTTTTCTGCATATGGCTAGCCAGTTTTCCTAGTACCATTTATTGAATAGGAAATCCTTTCCCTATTGCTTGTTTTTGTCAGATTTGTTGAAGATCAGATGACTGTAGATATGTGGTGTCTTTTCTGAGATCTCTATTCAATTCCATTGGTCTATATGTCTGCTTTGGTACCAGTACCATGCTATTTTGGATACTGTAGCCTTGCAGTATAGTTTGAAGTCAGGTATGTGATGCCTCCAGCTTTGTTCTTTTTGCTTAGGATTTTCTTGGCTATATAAGCTCCTCTTAAAGAATGAAACAGACACAATGAAAGATGATAAAGGGGATATCACCACTCACTCCACAGAAATACAAACTACCATCAGAAAATACTATAAACGCCTCTACTCAAATAAACTAGAAAATCTAGAAAAAATGGATAAATTCCTGGACATATATCCTCTCTCAAGATTAAACAGGAAGAAGTCAAATCCCTGAATAGACCAATAACAAGTTCTGAAAGTGAGGTAGTAATTAATAACCTACCAACCAAAAAAAGCCCAGAACTACACAGATTCACAGCCGAACACTACCAGAGGTACAAAAAGGAGCTGGCACCAGTCCTTCTGAAACTATTCCAAACAGTTGAAAATGAGGGTCTCCTCCCTAACTCATTTTATGAAGCCAATATCATCCTGATACCAAAACCTGGTAGAGACGCAACAACAAAAAAAACGCCGTAGGCCAAAATCCCTGATGAACTTCTATGCGAAAATTCTCAATAAAATACTGGCAAATCGAACTCAGAAGCACATCTAAAAACTTATCCACCATGATCAAATAAGCTTCATCCCTGAGCTGCAAAGCTGGTTCAACATACACAAATCAATAAACATAATCCATCATGTAAACAGAACCAAAGACAAAAACCACATGATTATCTCAATAGATGCAGAAAAGGCCTTTGATAAAATTCAACATCTCTTCATGCTAAAAACTCTCATTAAGCTAGGTATTGAAGGAACATATCTAAAAATAGTAAGAGCTATTTATGACAAACCCACAACCAATATCATACTGAATGGGCAAAAACTGGAAGCATTCCGTTTGAAAACTGGTACAAGGATGCCCTCTCTCACCACTCCTATTCGACATAGTATTGGAAGTTCTGACCAGGGCCATCAGGCAAGAAAAAGAAATAAAGGGTATTCAAGTAGGAAGTGAGGAAGTCAAATATCTCTGTTTGCAGATGACATGATTCTGTATTTAGAAAACCCCATCGTCTCAGCCCTAAAACTCCTTAAACTGATGAGCAACTTCAGCAAAGTCTCAGGATATAATATCAATGTGCAAAAATCACAAGCATTCCTATACATCAACAATCAACAGGCAGAGAGCCAAATCATGACTGAACTCCCATTCACAATTGCTACAAAGAGAATAAAATACCTAGGAATACCGCTAACAAGAGATGTGAAGGACCTCTTCAAGGAGAACTACAAACCCCTGCTCAAGGAAATAAGAGAGGACACAAACAAATGGAAAAATATTCCATCCTAAGGAATAGGAAGAATCAGTGTGAAAATGGCCACATTATCCAAAGTAATTTATAGATTCAATGCTATTCACATCAAACTACTGTTGATATTCTCCATTGCAATAGAACCTTGTTCCTTCTGGTGCTGTACCCGACTCTCTAACCAGTGATTGTAGAAATCAAACTAAAATTGATGTATGCAGAAAAGGCTATGAAACACAAATACAAGATGATGGTATTATGATGTCATTTCTCTAACTCTGTTATATTGGTTTAACGAGAGGAGTGGTTATTTGTGAGCTGCAAAGACAAAAAAAAAACTCAGGAATGATACTCAGCACAGAGGCTAAGTTCAGGCAAACAATACAGTGAAACTTTATCTGGACAGGATTCATACAGTCATTAGCAAAGCCACAACTATTAAATTAATGGTTCTCCTTATTTTTTTTCCATGGCAACAATGGGGGGTTGATTCTTACTTGCAAGATGTAGCATGCATGCATCCCAATTACAGTGTCTGACACGACCAAATAAATGAATATCTCATACTCAAGGGCTCTGTTATTCTTAAAGGCAGATTAAAGAGAAACAGAGAGTCCAGCTTACATCCAGAATGCTTTTCTGATGCTATCCTTTGGGTTATAAACTCTGAAGGCAGGAACAGGTGTGCCTTATTTCTGTCTGTATGTGCATAAAGCAAGGGCAGTTCCTAGGATAAGTCTTAAGCGCAATATGCCCACTCAGCAACAGAGGTACTATTAGAATATACATTTATTCTACATTTTTGAAACTTCTATTGGTTGTCATCTAATATACACAGCAGACTTTGAAAACTGAGCAAAAGTAGAGAACTTATTCCTAAAATTACATGACAGATGAATTTCTAATATAGACACTGTTAATTGTCTACTCAATAGCCATTTTTCCTTCTTCACTCCTTTCTTACTAACCTGATTTGTCCAGGATAGCAACATAGCCATCTAAAAATATGTAACTTCCCAACCTCCCTTATAGACAGTGGTGATCCAATGGCACATATATAGCTAATTAAACATAGGAAAAGTCCCTGAGGTAGGTGCCTCTCCCTAGATTAAAAAAAAAAAAAAAAAAAGTCCTGATTTAAAAAAAAAAAAAAAAAGACATTCCTCCATCATTCACCATTCTTTCTATTTATAATGCAATCATGAGGCCTAGAGATGTAGTCACCATCTTTGACTATGAGGTGACAAGCATGAGGTTGAAGAGCTACCCAGTGGGGATGCAGAACGGAAAAATGGAGCCCTAGTTCCTAGGTGCATCACTGGGCAGCTGCAGCAGTCTTGTTGCCTGCCTCTATCCCTTTTATGAAGTGAGAAAAGCAAATCACTTACTTAAACTTCTCTCACTTGGTCTCTCTTTTATTTTGAGCAGAGCATATTCCCAACTGACAAGAGAAACTTTTCAGAGAGATAATGGGACTTATGAGCCATAACAGTTCATGGGAGCCATTTACCAGGAAGCTATCAGTGCAGTCAGTTTGCAGGCAAATAAGAATAAGGAAATTCTAAAGAAATGACATAGAGAGGCTGATGTTTACCTGATATATCACTGTTCTGGCATAAGTAGAAAAAGCTAATGGCATTTTAAAGGCAGCAAACTATGGACATGACTCTTCCAGGATTATTCAATCTATTAGCTTATAAATATTTACTGAGCCCATTTTGTGGCCACTGTCCTCCTCCTCCTCCTCCTCTTTCATTTGTTTCATTATTTGGAACTCCAAGATTCTTCACTGCTAGAAAATAAACCTCTCCTCCAAGGATCTTAAAATGCTTCAGCAATATCTTTAGGGAGGAATGTCATGCACCGATTACTGGGAATTTTCTCTAAGTTATCACTCACTCAGCAAAAAAGGTAGTAATAGAATACATATCTATTCTACTTTTTTTGAAACTTCTATTCATCATTATCTAATGTGGTCTAGAAACTTTGAAAGATGAGCAAAAAATGAGATGAGTTTCTAATCCTAATAGAATAATGCATCTAATGCTAACCATAACCATGTTATACTGCTTGATAATTTTATCTAAATGATTTCTAATATACATGAGTGAGATGATTACTTGTATATTAACAGGAAACTTTTTCTTTCTCCTCATTTGGTTGGTTTCTCAATGTCTAGAATTAGCAGCAAAACCCATGGAATTATTATTTTAGCATCATTATGTACACACCCACATATACAGCAAGAAAAATATGAGGTACATTAAATATCCAGGCCTTCTCCCACCAAAAGGCGAGTGCCTCTTGCTTTTGCCTTGCCCATCCTTTGTTACTTGCCTGCACTCTGTCCACACTTCGTAAGTAATTCCTTCATTAAACTATATTCTTATGTGCGTGCAAAGAGCCACCTAAATTTTGGTTGCATTTTTTCCCAAAATCTATTGAACATCTTTAATCAAGGGATTCAATTAATAAAGAACCAAAATATTTAAGCTTTTAATTAAATGTAATAATGGAAATAAAGTATGAAGATGGGCACCATTAAAATATTGGTACAAACACAGAGAGAAAACAAACAAAAGACATGATGAGAACTCAGATAAATAAATATAAACTCTCTACTCCTAAAATGTTCAAGTTTGTTATCTATTTTCTTCCAGGATCCTTACCTATACAAATGTTCATATAACAAGACTCCTCTGTGGTCAGAGGGTGGTCCTGAGGAGAGAACACACCATAGGGTCACCAAGCTCCACATCCCTAGCATCATCCCAGTTCCTCAAAGTACATGAATGGAATGGAGACAGAGAGACCCTTAAAAATATTAAAAGCATCAACTTGTCAGGAAGAGATAATCATTACAAATGTATATGCATCTAATCACAAACATTCAAGTGTAGGGTTAATCACTCTGTGGTTCTCTTCATGTTACATGTTAAAATTATTTTTTAAAAAGTATATGAAGCAAAAATTGATAGAGCTAAAGGAAGATAGACAAATAAGCAATCACAGCTGGAGATTTTAACATACCTCTCTCAAAACTGGTATAATGACTAGACTAAAAGTCAGTGAAGATATAGAAGGTCTGAAGAACTGCCTCCTTTTCTGTCACACCATTGCTCACAACACCTATACCAGGAGACAAACCTACTATTGTTATTTAGAGTTAAAATGATTTTTAAATGCTAGCACACTGGTGTATATCAGTTAAATTCCCAATAAGATCTGAAATCTCTTAAGGAGAATGCAAAACGCAGAGGGCTCCTTATGATAGAAAGTCATAGAAAGGGGAACTTCAGAGAATGAAGAATCCACATAAAAGAGAGATTCTACACTCAAAAGATAGAACGTGATATATGATTCATTTATATAAAGTTCTAAATGTCATCAATAGGGCTAGAAGTCAGAATAGTGGCTACTTTCGAGAAATAACTCCTGGAAGGTGGCATAGAACGAACTTGTAGGATACTGGTCATATTTTGTAAGCCAATCTTGGTGCTGGTTATACTGCTGCAGTCAATTTGTGGAAATTCCTTAAGATATATGCTTATAATTTGTGCAATCTTTGGATTGCATATTATTCTTCAAGAGCAAAACAAAACATTCTAAAAAGACAAACTCCATGAACTCCATACTTTATTTTCAGTTCTTGGCTTAGCTTTGTGAATGTTAATTGGAAGGAGAACACATGCAGATATTTCCTATCCCATTGTGCCTGGCCTATGTGCATTTGAGGAAAACCTTAGCCCTCATTACAGAACTACAAATCACCAAATAACCCACAAAGTAAATAAGAAGATACTAAATACAATGGAAATTTCATAAATTTAGGTCTCCTTGCTCATTCATGGCTGGGTTACCAGCCCCAGTTCTTCAATCTCCCTATATTTAGGCGTTATGCTATGACACTTTGAAAAAAAGAAATTTTTTTCTGCCTTCATTGATGGACTACACTTCTCAAATCTTCACCTTTGGGATTGATCTTATGACATTTCTCTGGCCAAGTATATACAGATGGGCAGGAGGGAAAGTGTGCCAGTTCCAAGCCTCGGCATTCACAGGCCTCACACATTTTTGTTTGCTGTTTTGTGCCTTTGTCATTGCCTTGAAAAGCATGTTCTCCAGGTAGCAGCTGTCCCTTCATCCTGAACCTCAGAATAAAACAAGTTAAACAGACTTGAACCACCTGGACCTTCAGCTTAAAGCAGAAATACCCCAAGCGACTCACAGATATATGAGCTAAATAAATACTTATTGTATACAACTAAGATCTTTCTAGTTATTTGTTACATGACAATAGCTAACCAATGCACTAACCACAAGTTAGAAATATATACTGAAGCAAGTTGCACAATTCTGCCTGATTCCTTCAAGCTGTAAAACCTACTTACGCACAGCAGAGCCTGCACCAACTTTTAAATAAAAATTACTATTACAATAATAATCATGTTGGTTAATTTTGCGTGTCAACTTGCCTGGGCCAAGGAATGTCCTGAAAGCTGGTAAAACATTATTTCTGTTGTGTCTGTAAGAATGTTTTCAGTAGACTGGACAAATATTTTCCCTCACCAATGTGCACAGGCATCAGTGAATTTATTCTCTCTTCTTGAGCCAGGATATCCATCCTCTACTGCCCTCAGACATTACAGTCCCTGGTTCTCAGACCTTCGGACTCAGACCAGGACTTACACCATTTGCTCCCCTGGTTCTCAGGTTTGAGACTCAGACTTAATTACAACATTGGCTTTCCTGGTTCTGTAGCTTGCAGATAGCAGATGATGGGAATACTTGGCCCTACAATCCAGTGAACCAATGTCTGTAATGAATCTTCATATATTTTTATTATTTATGTTATTTTCTATTAGCTCTATTTCTCTGAAGAAACCTTGCTAACACTATTATTGTTGTTGTTGTTGTTGTTGTTGTTACAGACTTTTGATAGTCGTGCATGGTTTATTGTCTTAGAGTAGTCAAGGGCAAAGCCCAGGTCAAAGCAAGAGAATAGTGCTAATATCAGATAAGAAATGCAAAGGAATTTTGTAAATAGACCACAAAGTTCCTGAGTTCCCCAGCTTCTTGCATTGTGTTCTATTTACAGATTTCTGCCTTCTGCAGTCCTGGGTAAAGACCTTTACTGTCCAACTAAGCCAGACATTCCTTGATACAGGCCTCATTTTTCTCCTTTCCACCCTTGAGCCATACCCTAGCTGTGGATGCTGCAGCCTGGAAAATGGATCCTAGGCAAATTAAGCAGAAAGAGCCCCTCAATACTGGCAAAGTAGGCCACTTTTTTTTAACATCATGCTAATGAGGGAGTTAGCACTTCCCTCTCCCCAGGTTGTTATTTATTCTCCTTCCTCAAAACTTCGGGCTCCAAACCCATGGTATTAGAACTCCAGCACAGATCTGTAACCCAGAGCCAGTGAATAAGTCACTCAACCTCTTCTCAGTCCTTATCTCCAGTCATTTCTCTCAAGCTGCAATGAGAAAGCGTGTGCTCTGCCTTGGCAAACTCTTGAAGCTCTTTGGTTTTAAAATCTTAAAAGGTACTCTTGAGAGCTTGAGCAGCAAAGGCAATAGATCGCACATTAATAGTCTGGCGGAAGTGCTGTCTTCCTGACATTCAGCAGCTCTTGAGAAGGCTTCATTTGCATATTGGCATGGTCACAGGACTAAGCCCTGCAAATAGAGAGTCTAGCATCTGTCAAAATAAGAAAGCAGTTTAGAGTACCTGATAGGAATCTGAGAAGGATGCTCAATTTGGAATCACACACTGACACATGTGGTTTTCAACTCACAGAGCAACCCACTTTTTCTTGTGAATCAGAAAGGATGTAAAATTTACTAAAAACCTACAATGTGCCTGGCGAAGTACTTGGGATTTAATTGCATTGTCTCGTTTAATCTTTATACAGCCCTGCAAGGTCAGTATTTTTTTTTTTCCTTTTATAAATGAGGAAATGGAGTCTCAAAGAGATTAAATGACTTGTTCAAGGTCATGTGGCTAGCAAAAATGAGAATGCAACTTTGAACCTGGGTCTATTCCAATGCATTCTTAGAACCCAAAAGATGAATGTGACTTTAGAAGAGCTTAAACAGGACATAAGAAAAATATCAATGACAGATATTTCTCAAATCCACAATTGCTTTATTTGAATAGTAAAGGCAGGGTACAAATCTGTCCCTACAATCCAAGGTCAGCCTTTCAGTTTCTATCAGTCATGGGTGCCATAGTTAGGAATACTACGTTGAATGGGCTTACATCAGACAGAAACAGAGTTCTCTCCCTATAGGTTTCTGGAATCCCTCAGGTCATGCTGTAACCACCTAAATTAGCAAAATTGCTATCACACAGACTAATGACACTGTCAGGATGATATGAGGGAAAGCAGAGGGCAATTGTGGAGTCTCACCAAGACATAACTAAACGCCACGAACACAATCTTATAATACTCACGTGCATTCTGTCTCTCTGGATTTTATTTTATTTTTTTCATTCACCGCTGATCAGAAGACAAGCCTTTCTGGATTTCAGCCTAGACAAGGGCTATTCTATGAAGCTCAATATGATTTTGAAATGAATTGGGGTTTCAATATAAGCGATAATTTGCAAGTATTAGTTGTGTGCCCATCACTGGGCTAAAGCCTTCACTTGTCTCTGCTCATTTCTACCAAATGTATGAGAGAGGCATGATTACTGCCTGAAATGTTAAGTATCTTGCACAGTGCCACACACATAAGAGTGGCAAAGCTGGATTTTAACTCAGCTGTCTTGAAGTTGAGTTCTTAGTCCCAAACTGATGACCTAGGTTATAATCGCTTAGATTTTTTTATAACTATAAAGTAGTAAGAGTCCCACTATATTTTGAACAAGTATAGTATCACTGGAAGAAAGATGCAGCCTTGAAAGGTGGGAACATTAAGTGATAACTAGACTGTATCTAAGGGCAGAATCCATATCTAATTCTTCTAAACAAATATTCTTAAAGGAATGAATTTTTTGAGAGAAACAAAAATGTCTTATTCTAACAGCATTGCCTACTTTGTAGACATTCAGTGTGGGTTTATAAGGCCTTTCCTTTATGAAGCAATACTTTGTCAAATAATCAGCCCTAAATATTCCTAAATCCATGAAAAAATACTCTAGGTTTTAGAAGAGTTGTCTTTTAATTTCCTTTAGGGAAGCACATTCCTAGAAGTTCTTAGAGGTGTGCCATTAATGTTCTATCCCCACTTTAAAACGCCAATGGAAATGCTATGTTTTTTTGAAAATGGCCATATAGACCAACAGATATCTCAAGTTAATTTTAGCTGGAATTATATTAACTCATTCATCATAAGTGCTAATAGGAAGCCATGGTCAGCAGGTAGAAAGATAGACACATGGGTGCACACTAAAATAGAAAAACTAATTATTACTTATTAATATATATTTTGCAATAAGACATGGTTTGATGGAAAAGACAAGAAAACTATTAAAAACAAAACTTAAGCAAAAAAATAATTCACAATAAAGACATTTGAAAAGCTAACATTACTAATAATCAGAGAAATGCAAGTAAAAATGATAAGATGCCACTTTATACCCATCACACTAGTAGAAGTTAGAAGATCAAATTATACCAAGTATTGGTAAGGTTATGCAGAAATGGAAAACTTCATGCACTGCTACTGAAACTGTGAGCCCGTGCAGCCATTTTAGAAATAAATCTAAAATAAATCTAGCTGTAGGTAGTGAAGATAATAGTGTGTGTCCTTGAAATCCCAGAGCTCCTACTCCTATATGTATTCCCTAAAGAAATCCTTGTCCAGGTCCAAAAGGACTCAAGGCTATTTATCAAATTTCTGTTTGTAGAAGCAGGGAAGTGGAGGCAGCTGATTTATCCATCACTAAGGAAATGGAAAAATAACATGTAGATTCAAACTGTGAAAAATCCTGCTGGAATTAGAAGCAATGAACTAGATGTGAATAGAAAAACATGGCTAAGTCTCAAAAAGTTAGTGTTGAGTAATAAAAATCAAAATCAGAATAAAGGCTGTAATGCAATACCATATGTGCCAACTTAAAAAATGCACACACATGCTATATTTTCAAGAATCCACACATACTCAAGGATATATGCCTGAAATATTAGTGAGGGTACATGGGAAGGTATAAGGCTGTGGATACAGAAAGGGAATGAGGATAAGACATGAATGAGGAAATAAAAATTAAACAAAAGATGGAACTGTATTGATAGTGCTCCATGAATTGAGAAGAATGTCAATAGCAACTCTATGCCCCTGAGACCCAAATAAATAAAGTATACATTGCATGGGATGGGGGGAAGAAGTATAATAAAAAGAGAGAAACCATTGAGATTAATAATGACAGTCAGCTCTTACAGTCAAGTTCTCGTCATTGTCAGTTGAATGAAATCGTCCGGACTACGGGAAGCATTGATAGTGTGTCATTTAGCCCTTTTCATCTGTCACTGCTAAAGGGCTCAAAGCCACACCAGGTGTCCAGTGGGACCCGATACAAAGTACTGTTATGGTTACATCTGAACTTGTACCCCAATTTAGTAAAAAATAAATGGCTTTGCTCTATACAGAAAGGAGGAAGAGAAACCCTGGCTTGTCATGTAGAGGAAAGCAAAGCATTTCTCCTTGGCCATCAATGCTAACCCATTGCTCTACCTTCGCCACCAAAGTTGAAAACTGTTTAGCAGTGGCCCTGTTGCAGCTTCCAAGTTATCCCTAGAATCGGTTAAGAAATTCTAGGAAATAGCAAGTCAGGAAGAGATACACTTCCTCAGAAACATACTTGGAGATAATTTGCTTCCTAGATCAACATCCAGACTGTAGGCTCCCCTTTGTCTTAATAAACAAACAAGCAAGAAATTAAACAAAGAAATCAGAAGCAGTTATATTTGGTGCCAGAGAGCACTAAAAAATAATAATAATTTCAACAGGCAAGCAATATTTTATAGAACAAGAGACAATACAATAACGGGAATTTTGTTGAGGTGTGCAAACTGTTATTTAAATACAAATCAGCTGAAAATTCTATCACAAAGAGTATAGAGGGTACAAGAAGATTAAGAAATACATTACAATAAGAACTTCAGAGGTTAAATAATTACTAGCATCCAATTTCATATCTAAAATAAAGCTCCAGACGTTCATTTAGTTGACACATACAGTTAAATGGCGGCCAAAAGAAAATCTAATTGCCATGGTTAGAACATTTGCAAATGTCATATGACAAAGTCATTTTTCAGGCAACATATTATACATTTTTAAATATCAAAAAAGTGAGGTTTGGAGTTAAACAAAATTGAATCAAATGAAAATTCAGGGTCAATGCTTAAAGCTATTGTTGAATGTTAAATAACTAGGAAAGTTTCAAGATTCCTAGGGTTTAAAGGGTAGGGAAGATAAATAATGTCTAAATAATCCAGAAGTTTAGGAGATCCTATACTACATATGTGACTTTATGAAGTATTCTTTTTGTAACTGGAAACTTCCTTCTTAAACGACTCTCATCCCCAAATCCCCACCCATACCTCCTTAGCCTTGTCTCATGTAACTATATCAAAAATTCAGAGATATTTTATACTCTTTTCTGATATCTTTTTATCCCTTAGAGAGCAGTGGGTTCTAACACTTTGCAATCAATCTTCTCTACCACCCTTCTAGCAAAATTTCAATGTGATATAATATGTGATTATTATGCCTTTCCAATTCTCTATGTAAACTAGAAGTGAAATGAAATCAAAGTGAATTCTGCACTACTGAAAGGGAGAGGGGGAATTCCTGTGCCTTCAGTTAGCTTAGAATCCAATGGAGAAGAGTACACTACAGAGTTTTAAATAATATGACAGCAATAATTACAGGACTATATTGGAAATATACTTGGGAAGAGGGGGAAGTAAGGTCAGAGATAGCTGCCTAGAGGAAATGATGCCTAAGCCAAAACCAGAAAGGCATGCAAGAGGTAGGCAAGGAAAGAGCAATATACACTGAGTCATCATCTCAATTTTCTACACCTAAATGTTTCAATATCCTGGAATGTCTAAGTTCGACATAAATGTGAGTGGAACTTTACAACAGCAGGCCAATAACTTCAAAGTGTTAATGTTGCACATCTACTTAACCAATGCCAGGAGACCTCCACGCAGTTTATTTCATAGCCCCTCAAGTGATGCCATATGGGCCATCACTGATTTTTAGAATCGTCCTTCTGGAAATCTCACTTTGCTTTGCTCTAAGAAGCTATAGTGGGTCCCTGTTCCCTGCACCCACAGCCTCTTCCCTCCATTAGAATTTAGAAAAGATAATGTCGGCAATTACATTATTTTCTCTATCCATAATTTCAGACACAGCCTTATTTCATAAAAGGAAGTATACTTGATAAAAATATTCAAAAACTGGGTTGTGGTGGTATTGGCACATTTTCTATCAGTTTACTAAGACTACTTATTGTACTCTTACAGTGAATAAATTTTGAGGTTATGTAAATTATACCTCGATAAAGTGCACCTAAATGTTGATCTTTTAAATTTTACATATTATTTATTTTCCAAAATCTTAGGGCCCTGCATTTTTCATGGATTTCTATATACATTATTTATTTATAGAGGCATCAGCCACACTTCTGTTTCCTGGTTCCTACCCCAACCTCTGTGACCTCAGCAAGCAGGATAGCCTCTCTGAAACTCAATTTCCTCACATTTGTAAATGAGTTTTTATATTATTTACAAACCTACCTCATAGGGCAGGTTTCAGGCTACATGAGAAAGTGCAAGTTCAATGCCAAGTAGGGTCCTATTATTTAATAAAAGCTCAATAAATATTCATTTTCTTCTTTTCTTCTCTTCCTTGAAGTATAACATTTGATAATGAATTTGCTCATTGCAGCAATAACACCCCTTCCACCAAGGGATTTGTATCCCTGCCTAAGAAGCTATTAGTATTCTACAGCAGTGACTCACCCCACACAATCTTGGCAGAATATATCCCTCTACCTTTCTGGTCAATAACCTGCCTGGCCTGTGATCCCTGGCTTCCTGAGAAGCACCAAGTCCTTCCAGCTTTCCCCCTTGCCAGTGGCCTTCTGAAAGTGATACCATTCTGTTTGCATCTTTCATTTAAGAGACAAAAGCTGGTCCCAGGTCATAGAAGGCTGTCAAAAGCACCTCCAGGATTCTTAATAGGTCATGAGAGAGAGAATTGCCACCCAGAAAAGAAAGAAGCAACTAGCATGCTTCTTTCCTAGTGGCACGTAGAGTTCATCAGCAACCCCGGACTGTGTAGTTAATGCCTCACCCAGGGAACAAGAGGGAATTAAGATGTCTGGAATGAGAAGCAGCTGAGAACGGGAAGCTTTGGCCCTGCAGCCAGTTGTAGCTTAGACTCGACCTGCCAATGTGTATTTCTCTTTCCGTGACTCATTTTGGGCAAATGCTAATAAGTACCAGTCACTCTCCTCCCCTGAACAGCCTCAGGAGGGTCTGGGATCATGACTGCAGCGTCCAACCGTGCAAGCAGCTCAAAGCTACTCTCTCTCTGTGGGGATTAAATGCAGGCAAGGTTGCTGCCTTCAGGATGAATCTTTGGTTTCTTCTCTTTAACCTTCTAGGCCTGCAACCCCTTTGCCCTCTTGGTCTGGTAACTCTCCTCCTGAGACCTTATGAAAGCCAGCATGCTTTCCAACAAAACTGATGTTTTATATCACTACTTTCTCTCCTTCTTCCCCATCACCAACAATGGTCAAAAGCCCACAATTCCACTGAAAGACCTTCATTCCTTTAGCCTAAGGATCCCATTCTCAACATATAACTGTCCTCATTTAACAATATATGTTCATAGTCTTAAAACCTTCAATGTATCACCCCTACTACAAGAATTTAGCCTGAAAAAAACAGAAACATGCAACAAGATTTCTGTACAAAGATGCTTATTGCAGTATTGTTCATATCAAAAATGAAACCAGCATAACTGTCCCCAAATTAAAATATAAATTATGGCATAACCACAAAGCAATATTAAAAATCATGTTTGCAAATCACATGCTAATAGTTCATAAAAAGATCAGGAAAAAACTATATAGTGAGTCTGATCAAAACAATGCACACACACCTACACACCCCACACAATATTACACATAGAGAAAATTCTGGGTGAAAATGCTTTAAAATATGGGCAGTGTTTTTCTTCAGGTGGTGGGACTATGAGTGACTTTTAAAATTTTTTTCTATTGTTCTGCTTATTTTTTCCTTAATGAGCATATATTACCTTCTTAATAAAAATAAACAACTTTTTAAAAATAAAAGGGGCCAGGTGCGTTGGTTCACACCTGTAATCCCAGCACTTTGGGAGGCTGAGGTGGACAGATCATGAGGTCGAAGCCTGAGACCAGCCTGGCCAATATGGTGAAACCCAGTCTCTACTAAAAATACAAAAATTAGCTGGGCGTGGTGGCACATGCCAGTAGTCCCAACTACTCAGGAGGCTGAGGCAAGAGAATTGCTTGAACCTGGGAGACGGAGGTTGCAGTGAGCCGAGACTGCAACACTGCACTCCAGCCTGGGCAACAGAGTGAGACTCTGTTTCGAAAATAAATAAATAAATATTCCACAGTCTTCTAGAAAATATGACATTTTGTTTTCTCCTTCTTACAGTGGGTCTCTGGGAGCATCATCTATCATTTACATTCAAGGTACATCAGTCTCAAATCTTCTAGGGGAACAGGTATTGATGGAGAGAGAAGACTTAGAGCATTGAGTACTGAAGAAGAAGGAGGGGGTATGATGTGGGTGGTCTCGCGGTGAGGCTGGAGGCAAACTTGTAAAACATCACTACCCTCCACTCATATTGCCCCTTCTCAGAAACCTGCAAATCCCAACTCAGTGATAAGCAGATTGCACCCAGGCAAGGCAGTGTCATGCAATGTAGTATAGTAGAAGAATACTGAATGAGAAGTATCAAGATCTTTGAGAAGGCAAAAACCAGCCCTGCCTGACAGCTGTCACATGTTAGCTGAATGGCAGTCACAAGTACACCTCAGTGTTTCACAGAAAGTCAATATTAGACAAGATTATTCTGCAAACATAATGGAGAAATACAAAAACAAGGTCTCTCAAAACTAGTGTGCAAACCCACAAAAATGACCAAATTTCTTCCCACCATAGCTAAAATGAGTGGCTGCTGCTTCTTTATCAATTACAGTTTTATCCCAACTCCATTCCTCCCACCTCCTAAGAAGAAAACTATTTAAGATGCCTGATTATACAATTGCCCTGATTCCTAATAGCCTTCCCCAAATTTTCTGATTCTGAATCCAGAATAAAGCCAGGCTTCCTTGAAGCCTTCCCCAAATCACCTAATCCAAGCCCAATCCAAGCTTCTCCTACAGAAATGACCTCATGATTCCCCTTGGTATGTGCCTTCCCTTGCTGAAACAATTATCAATAAATCCAATTTGTTTGACCATAGGTGTGTTCCTAGGTCTTTGGCTGATGAGCCTGGACATCTTTTTCTCTCTCTTTGTTCTGTCTATCGTCAGGCAGATCAATTATCTTTACTGAACCTTCTTTTTTGCATTCTTAAAATGGGTACGCTAATTCCTATCCGTCTTACCTCTCAGGAATTTTTGCATTAAGCTGCCAAAAACAGCACCCAATCAAACAAAACTATGAAGTTTTGGCTCAAAGCAAACTCAAAAACAATTAACAGTATGATGCAGTTTTTAAAAAGCTAATTCTGTTTAGTGTGGCATCCTGGATGCTCCACCTGCTTCTTGTGTGATGTTAGGCAAATCGATTTAATCAATCTGAATGTCATCTATAGGAAAATGATGAAAATAATACATGTACCTCATAGGGTCTTTGTGAAGCATATGAGAGAATTGTCAGAGACACTTAGTTCAATGCCTGGGACATAATAAACAATACATGTAGATAAAAAGACATATAGAGGCTAAGCCTTAAGTTTATTCATGTTGGTTTTCCAATGCTTCACAGTAGACATCAAATAAATATTTTGAAATGATTGTAGGTGAATGAATTACATTTTGAATTCTTTTGTTCACTGAAAAAAAATCTGAGCACTTATTATATGACATGGTATGTACCATAACCTGAGAATGCAGTGACCAACCAACCAGTTACTATCCCTTTTAGTCTAGTGAGAGAGATAGACATTAAACAAACATACCATTAAGCCATATTTACAGGTTATGAAAAATGTTAGAGCAGGGTTTCTCAGCACAATTGGTATTATGGGTCAGGTAATCCTTTGATGTGAGGGGCTAGTCTGTGCATCATAGGATGTTTAACAGCATCTCTCTATATGCCACATGTCAGTAGTACCAGCTCCCTGTCAAGTTATGACCATCAGAAAAATCTTCAGACATTGCCATATGTCCTTTGGGGTCAAAATTCCCCTCTCCAATTCATGTTGAGAATCACTGCTATGAAGGAAAAAAAAAGAGGATTCTCTGAGACTGCTGAATAAAGGGGCCAAATTTAGGCTTCAAGTTCAGAGAAAATCTTTTTGAAGAGTAAATCCTGAAGCTGAGACACAAAACATGGTTAGGATTTCACTTGGCAAATAGGAGGAGGAAGAGTGTTCAGGCAGGAGTCAGAGCCCATGCAAATTCCGTGAGCCTGGAGTTCTAGAGGAATTAGAAGTCCAGTGTAGCTGGAGTGTGATGTGGGAGATGAGACTGGAAGGGGAAGGCCATTCATGTGGTCTGTAAAATAGGACAGGTTAGGATACCTGGGTTCCTCTGTGGATCCACCTACTTGCTGCATGCAAACATTCTTTTTCTTATCTTCATTTTGTCTCTGTGTTTCACTATCTCTACAAGGAATTACAGAAAAGGCTGCCAGGCCTGCCTCAAAATCCAAGTTCTCCTCTCCTTCTTGAGTAAACAGCCAAATACAGTGGACCGGCCTCCTCTGCAGTAGGTGTGGCCAAATGGCTGAGTTCTGGCCAAAGGAATGTGAGTAGAAGTGATATGCACAAATCCACACCCAGCCTTGAGATACTGTCATGTATGGTCTTCCTTTCCCTGATCTGTTCTCTAAGCTTATGAATCTAAATGTCAATGGCTAGAAATGATTTCCACTTTTCAGCAACCACACACTTAGCAATCAACCAAGTAAGATGAACAATCTGCTGTATATTTATTCAAATGTATAACTCTAAATCTACATAAAACATAAGGAGGGGAATGTAAACAGGTTGTCCCAGGGAAGAATTATAGAAGCATAAGCCAGAACAGATATGCTTTCAGCTTCAATTATGAGAAAATCTGACAGTCAATGGGCTTAACATATGGAACAGGATATTTTCATCACTAAATAATAAATCTGATATTAAGTTATAATAATGTATTTAAGATTGCAAAATAGTATATATGTGTGTATATATGTATATACAGATGCATGTAGTTATGTGTATAATACTTAAACAAAAGTTCAATGAAACAAAATATACCAGATGCAATGTATTCTGACATTTTCTATTCTGTTCTATTTAGTTTCATTTTTAAAAGCTATCAGTGATGAAAAAAAAAATCGAAAAATAGGTAAAGTATCTGAACAGATACTTCACAACAGAATATATACAAATGGAGAGATCCAACATGGCCAAATAGGAAGAGCTCTGGAGTGCAGTTCCCAGCAAAAAGAATGCAGAGGGTGAGTGATCACTGCATTTCCAAACGAGTTTTTACTGCCCACAGACCAGGTGATTCCCAGGCTGAAAAGCACCACAAGTTTCCAGCATGGCTGTTTCAGCCAGTGCTGCAGGTATCTGCACAAAAACTCACACAAATCTGGGCAGCTGTTTCAATAGACGCCTGGAATGCCTGGGATACAGAGCCACCCATTCAAATGAAAAAAAAAGGGAACTGAAACAGGGAGCCAGGTGATCTGGCTCAGCGGGACCCAGCCCGCACAAAGACCAGCAATCTGAAACGCTCTCGATTGAGAGTTTCGCAGTAAGCACAGCTGGACCCAGGACAGTCCAGCTCGGTGGGGGGCAGGGCATCAGTGATTACTGAGGCAGTCCACCACCACTGACGCAGTCTGCCATTACCGAGGCAGACCACCATAACCAAGGCAGTTCTAACAGGAAGTTCACACATCAGCTGGGCGGAGCCCACAGCAGCTGAGTAATACCTATACTGGCAGACTATGGCTAGACTACCACCTTACTGGGCAGGGCATCTCTGAAAAATGGCAGCAACACATCAGGAACTTATAAATAAAGCCCCACCTTCCTAGGACAGAGCACCTGGGGGAAAAGGCATTTATGAGTTCCACGGCAGCAGACTTAGAAGTACCTACCCAGAAGCTCTGAACAGAACAACAGAGCTCCCAGCTCAGCAGTTGAGCTCCTATAAAAGACAGACTGTCTCCTCAAGCAGCTCCCTGACCCCTGTATATCCAAAGAGATACCTCGTAAAGGAGAGCTCAGGCTGACATCTGGTACCCTTCTGGGATGAAGATAGCAGAAGAAGAAGCTGGCAGCAACACTTACTGTTCTGCAGCCCCCACAGGTGATCCCCAAGCAAGCAGGGTCTGAAGTGGACCTCCAGCAGTCCTACAGCAGAGAGGCCTGACTGTTAGAAGGAAAACTAAAAAACAGAAAGAAATAACTTCATCATCAACAAAAAAGGATGTCCACTCAGAGACCCTATCTGAAAGTCACCAACTACAAAGACCACAGGTAGATAAATCCACAAAGATGGGAAGAAATGAGTGCAAAAAGGATGAAAACACCCAAAATCAGAATGCCTCTCCTCCTCCAAGGGATCACAACTCCATACCAGGAAGGGAACAAAGCTGAATGGAGAATGAGTCTGATGAATTGACATAAACAGGCTTCAGAAGGTGGGTGATAACAAACTTCTCTGAGCTAAAAGAACATGTACTAACCCAAT
>NW_016107655.1:323727-325561 GCF_001604975.1 Cebus imitator
CCACAAAGATATTCCTCAAGAAGAGCAACCCCAAGGCACATAATTGTCAGATTCACCAGGGTTGAAATGCTAAGGGCAGCCAGAGAGAAACGTTGGGTTACCCACAAAGGGAAGCCCATCAGACTCACAGTGGATCTCTCGGATGAAACCCTACAAGCCGAGGAGAGTGGGGGCCAATATTCAACATCCTTAAAGAAAAGAACTTTCAACCTAGAATTTCATATCCACCCAAACTAAGCTTCATAAGGGAAGGAGAAATAAAATCCTTTATGGACAAGCAATTGCTGAGAGATTTCTTCACCACCAGGCCTGCCTTACAAGAGCTCCTGAAAGAAGCACTAAACATAGAAAGGAACAACCAGTACCAGCCAGGCCAAAAACATACCAAATGGTAAAGAGCATCAACACAATGAAGAAACTGCATCAACTAATGGGCAAAACAACCAGCTAGCATCAAAATGGCAGGATCAAATTCACACATAACAGTATTAACCTTAAATGTAAATGGGCTAAATGCCCCAGTCAAAAGACACAGACTGGCAAATTGGATAAAAAGCCAAAACCCATAGGTGTGCTATATTCAGGAAACCCATCTCACATGCAAGGACACACATAGGCTCAAAATAAAGGGATGGAGGAAGATTTACCAAGCAAATGGAGAGCAAAAAAAAAGCAGGAGGCGCACCTAGTCTCTGATAAAATAGACTTTAAACCAACAAAGATCAAAAGAGACAAAGAAGGGCATTACATAATGGTAAAAGGATCAATGCAACAAGAAGAGCTAATGATCCTAAATATATAGGCACCCAATACAGGAGCACCCAGATACATAAAGCAAGTTCTTAATGACCTACAAAGAGACTTAGACTCCCACACAATAACAGTGTGAGACTTTAACACTCCACTGTCAATATTAGACAAATCAACGAGGCAGAAAATTAACAAGGATATCCAGGACATGAATGCAGATCTGGACCAAGCAAACCTAATCGACATCTACAGAACTCTCCACCCCAAATCCACAGAATATAGATTCTTCTCAGCACCACATGGCACCTACTCTAAAATTGACCACATAATTGGAAGTTAATCACTCCTTAGCAAATGCAAAAGAAAAGAAATCATAACAGTCTCTCAGACCACAGTGCAACCAAATTAGAACTCAGGATTAAGAAACTAATTCAGAACTGCACAACTTCATGGAAAGTGAACAACTAACTGGCTCTTGAATGTTGACTGGATAAACAATGAAATGAAGGCAGAAATAAAGATGTTCTTCAAAACCAAAGAGAATAAATACACAATGTACCAGAATCTCTGAGACAAATTTAAAGCAGTGTCTAGAGGGAAATTTATAGCAATAAATGCCCACATGAGAAACAAGGAAAGATCTAAAATCGACAGCCTATCATCACAATTGAAAGAACTAAAGGAGCAAGATCAAAAAAACTCAAAAACTATCAGAAGACAAGAAACAACTAAGATCAGAGTAGAAATGAAGGAGATAGAGACACAAACCCTTCAAAAAAATCAATAAAGCCAGGAGCTGGTTTTTTGAAAAGATCACAAAATAGACAGGCTGCTAGTCAGATAAATAAAAAAGAAAAGAGAGAAGAATCAAATAGATACAATAAAAAACGATAAAGGAGATATCACCACCGATTCCATAGAAATACAAACTACCATCAGAGATTACTATAACCAACTCTATGCACATAAATCAGTAAACCTGGAAGAAATGGATAAATTCCTGGACACTTGCACCCTCCCAAGCCTAAACCAGAAGTCAAAACCCTGAATAAACCAATAATAAGGGCAGAAGTTGAGGCAGCAA
>NW_016107655.1:327551-363569 GCF_001604975.1 Cebus imitator
AACAAACATATGAAAAAATGCTCATCATCACTGGTCATTAGAGAAATGCAAATCAAAACCACATTGAGATACCACCTCATGCCAGTTATAATGGTGATCATTAAAAAATCTGGAGACAACAGAAGCTGGAGAGGATGTGGAGAAATAGGAACACTTTTACACTGTTGGTGGAAGTGTAAATTAGTTCAACCATTGTGGAAGACAGTGTGGCAATACTTCAAGGACCTAGAAACAGAAATTCCATTTAACCCAGCAATCCCATTACTGGGTGTATATCAAAAGGATTATAAATTGTTCTATTATAAAGACACATGCACACGTATGCTCATTGCAGCACTGTTTACAATAGCAAAGACAAGACCTGGAACCAACCCAAATGCCCATGATGATAGACTGGACAAGGAAAATGTGGCACATATACATCATGGAATACTATGCAGCCATGAAATACGATGAGTTCATATCCTTTGTAGAGACAGGGATGAATCTGGAAAGCATCACTCTCAGTAAACTGACACAAGAACAGAAAATCGAACCACATGTTCTCACTCATAGGCGGGTGTTCAACAATGAGAACACATGGACACAGGGAGGGGAGCATCACAAACTGGGGTCTGTTGTGGGGGTACTAAGGGAGGGACAGTGGGAGATAAGGAGGTTGGGGAGGGATAACATCGGGAGAAATGCCAGACATAGGTGACGGGGGCTGGAGGCAACAAACCACATTGCCATGTATGTATCTATGCAACAGCTCTGCATGATCTGCCCATGTACCCCAGAATCTAAAGTACAATAAAACATATATTTAAAAAAAGAAAAAGAAAAATATTACAGAACGTGTAGCCTGCAGCCAATGAAAGATAACACAGTGAAGCTAGTCAGGCTGTTCCTTGGCCGATTTGGGAAGGAAGGCTGACTCTAGTGTTACTTTAGGGTTCAAATTGACCCAGTTTTTGCAGAGAAAAATTTAAATAAACAGATTTTTTTAAAGAAAAGAATATATACAGATGGTTAATTAACACATTAAAATATATTTATCAGAGAAATGCAAATAAAATCCACAATGAGATATCACTAATGCATACTAGAGTGACTAAAATTTAAAACTGACAAGACAATGTGGAGCAATCGGAGCTTATATACATTACAGATAAGAAAGCAAAATTTTGGAAAACAGTTTAGCAGCTTGTTATTAAAGTAAATTTACACTAACCATAAGACCCAGCCATTCATAGAATTTATCCAAGAAATATAAACATATGCTCTCATAAAGTCTTGCACATAAATGTTCATTGCAATTTTACTCATAATCCCCCCCAAAGATGGAAGCAACGATCCCCTGCCCTTAACAGGTGACTAGATAAACGAACTCTGTGCACTCTAACAAAAACATACTACTCAGCAATAGAAAGAAACTACTGATTCACACACATGGATGAACCTCACAGACCTTACGATGAGTGAAAGAAGTAAGATGCAAATAGCATATACTGTAGGATCCCATTTACATAACTGTACATGTAAGAGAAACTTTTTTTTTTTAGATGGAGTCTCACTCTATGTCGCCCAGGCTGGAGTGCAGTGGCACAATCTCAGCTCACTGAAACATCTGCCTTTTGGGTTCAAGCAATTCTTCTGCCTCAGCCTCCTGAGTAGCTGGGACTACAGGCATGTGCCACCATGCCTGGCTAATTTTTATATTTTTAGTAGAGACGGAGGTTTCACCATAACGGCCAGGCTGGTCTTGAACTCCTGACCTCATGATCTGCCTGCCTCAGCCTCCCGAAATGCTGAGATTGCAGGCATGAGCCACTGCACCTGGCCAAGAGAAACTATTCTTAATGACCAAAATAGATATCCATGGTGCCTGGGATCTGGAGGAGAAGACCGACTATAAACAGGCTCAAGGGAACTTTCTGTGGTAATAGAAACATTCTCTATCTTGGTTACATGGGTCTCCGCATTTGTCAAAACTCATAAACTATACACTTTAGAATGGGTCAACTAGTTTTTGGTGCACCAATGGGTAAAGATTTATCATTTGAAAAACACAAATTTGTTACTCAAATTATTTAGACTCAAATATCAAAGGGCTTTCTAGAATCCAAATTGTTGGTATAATAATCCCGTAAGCTATCATGTTACTCATGAGTATATTAAATATGGCATGACAATTAATTATGACACCTGATACCTAACACTTCCAATTAGCACAGGCTTTCAAAAAACTTTCATCCTTACTAATTCTGTGACTAGTAAAGTACTTCAGTAAAAATCGCTGTACTCTTTGGAGAAAAGTTTCTCTTCCATTTTATGTGACCTAAGCAATAATCGAGCAAGGCATTTATTTTTATTCCTCTTTTAAAGTTGAGTAATTAAAGTTTAGAGTCAAAGAAATACTAAATACAGAGATGGACTAAAATCCTTTTGTATCTGAGTCTGTTTCCCATTACATCAGAGACACCCTTCAGAGCACTGAATCATGGAATCTTGACTTTTGATTTTAGTTTCTTTGTTATTAGGACATCCAAGAACCAGAAGACATATTAGGTACATCTTATTTGCTTTCACAAAATAGAGTTTAGTTCTACTGCTATCATTCCAACCCACAGATCTATACTTTATGGGCTCTATAAGATCAAATGGAAGTCACCTAACGACGCAGCTTTAAAAAAAGATGTCCTTTACCTAAGCATTTCCATTTTTCTTCCTCCAAAGAGTTGAATCCTCTTTCCTCAATAGATTTAGCTAGTTAATCAAAAAGAAGAAACCATCTGAAGAAGGAAATCTATGACCTCTTCGTCAAGGAAAGTCAGATTATTCAATGCCAATAAAGGCTATTTTTACTTTCATCTCATGGTCTGTGGGATTTTTTTTAAAGGTCAACACCATGGAAGTAAAAGAAGCAATGTTTAAGAGGAGATCACATAAATCTCCCTTTTCTTAACAGCCTCAACACTGACCCTGCATTATTGGTGGCCAGTTGGCTTGGGTAGTTAGAACTTGGTTATATAACAAGGAAAAGTGAGTAGCTCTATGCCTGGGGAGGTCACTAAAGTAGCTTCAACATGTTTTAGAGCCACTCAACCCACCACTGATACCAGCAGTCACAATGTGAGCCCCCCAAAATGTAGGTGGATCTCCCTTAATTCATGCTGGTACTGGAAGAGCAGGTCAGCAGCATCCTTCAGACAGCTAAACAAAGGTAGAGTATTTGTTATTCACTGGATCCTTACAGCATGACCATGAGAGCCATGTCTTAGGTAAAAAGGATGGGACATGTTTAGGCAACATAATGCAATCACTCTAAGCAGTAGTAAAGAAAATCCTGAAAAACCCATTCATTAACTCTGTGACTCTAGGAGAACCAGCTTATTTCTCTGAACATCAGGTTCTTTATCTAGAAAGACAAGAGCAGTCATTCCTACTTCAGGAGGTTGTTGTGAAGTTTAAATGGGATAAACGTGGAAGAGCTGCAGGAATTGTGACAAGCTCCATAAGGATTCATGGCCACTCTGATCTTTATCAGGATCTGCTTTTTGTGAGAGAAAATTAGTTTTTGCTCAGTATCTTTGTTGATTAATTCAACAAAGGTTGGTTGAGTGCCTACTATGTGCCAGACAATGGGCTGTATGTAAGAAGTACAGAGAAAACATACTAAGATCCTGATGCTCATGTAGGTCTGGGAAAGATAACCAGAAAGGGAGGCTCAGAGTGGCACATGCTGTGATATGGCACTCTGATCCCTCTCTGGTGTGAAAGGTCTTATTCCCCCATATGCTGGAAGTGCTATGAGCCTCTTAGAGGGAATGCCTGGGCTGAAGAAAGTCACCTTGCCCAGGCCACACCCTTTTTCTGGATATGGGGAATTCATATCCAATAACTGATTGACATGGCCATAAAAAGGCCCAGTCCATTTCCCCCAACTGGGACAAATGTGAACTGTCACTTCTCTGCAGAATTCCTCATAGATCTGGCTGACACTGGGACTGTATCACAGCTCAGCTTCCCCTCTGCCTAATACTGCTCCCTTCCCTTCCTTTCCCTTCCTCAAATATTGGCCCTGGAGAACCCCTTAATAAACTTTTTACACGCTGATATCTATCTCACAGCCTACTTCTATAATACGTAATTTTATGTGTAAATTTGTCTAGGTTATGATACCCAGTTTTGGGTCAAACATCAGTCTAAATGTTGCTGTGAAGGTATTTTTTAAGTGTGATTAACATTTAAGATGGTAGAATTTGAATAAAGCAGATTACACTCCATAATATGCGTGGGTTCATCCAACCAGTTGAAGCCTTTACAAAAAAAGGCTGAGGTTTCCCAAGGAAGAATGAATTCTACCTTAAGACTGTAAGACTGCAAAATCACTCTTCCCTGGGTCTCCAGCCTGTTGGCCTGCTCTGCAGATTTTGAACTTGCAAGCCCCAGCCACACGATCATATGAGCCCATTCCTTGGAAAAAAGTCTACCCCCTGCACCTCTGCGTTCTCTCTCTCTTCTGTGTGTGTGTGTGTGTGTGTGTCCTATTTGTTCTGTTTCCCTGGAGAATCCTGACTAATACAACTTCCTAACAACTGAACCATGACATCTGGCGTTTATGATACAGTGATAAATTACCCGAGTTAGCACCAGGGCTGGTGTCACAGGTATGCCATCTGTGCAGTCAAAAAGGGCCCCACGCTAAGAAGGACCCTGGTTATATGCAGTTATTGTCTTGAAAATCTTAGTAATTTTATCTTCAAACTTGCATTTCATAAAAGAGCATGTGTTTTACCAGAGGAGATACATGTGACACGCATGTTCACTGTTTCTTGCCACACAATTTGCAGGTAGCATTTACGATGCTCTGTAACCAAATAATTCCAGTGGACCCACAGTGCATGAGAGCTCAGTGAGGCTCAAAATGAGTATAAGATAAAAGAGTTACTTCCTTATATGCTTTAGAGGGGAGAGGGACAGCTGACAGCCCAAGAGGCCACACCTAATGTTCAAACCAGAAGGAAAGCAACGGTATTCTAACAAACATGTATGACCAAGAAACACTATTATATTCTTTTATTAAAGTTTGTATCACTTTCTCATATTAGCCAATCACTTATGTTAAAAAATGATGACACAGAAAGAAAGGAAAATATAGGGCAACTCATAGTCCTTTTTGTTTCATTCCTTCCTTATTCATCAGTAAGCTGGAGGTAGAAAGTACTGGTGAAATATTTCTTCATCAATAAATGAAATTTTAAAATGTTAAGTTAGTTTTGTGCATATTTTTCACCATCTGGGAAGAAAAAAATATTGCATGTACAAGCTATGAAACAAGAATTCTATTATTTAGCTGACTCTACATATGAGATTAATGCTCTTAACTAAACTGGCATTTCACAATATAGAGGTGAATGGTAAAATTCATACTAACAATTTAACATTTTATTTTTTCTTTATTTAGGATGACATTAAATAGAAAATAAATAGCAAATAAATATACAAGTCAAGAGAGAGATCATGGAAGAAAGGATAAAGTTTTGTATTTTAGTATCTTTAATAGACTTTTTCCCCTACTGTTGAACAAGGGCCTGCCATTTTATTTCACACTAGCTCCTGAAAGTTATGTAACCAAAACTAGTTAGCAGCATGTCTTATGGGTACACAGAGTGGGATTTGATGAATGCTTCTCAAAAGCTAAGTCCCAAGAGACTGTTCAGAAGAGCTGAGGAAAGTGTAGTTGAAGGAAGTAAGAAAGTGATTCCAGGTAGAAGGAATAGGACTTGCTAAGTCTTCTAGCTTAGAGAGAGCATGTTTCCTACAGAACACTAGATACCATTTGGTTTAGTTGGATCTTATATCAAGGCATTTGGAGTCAGGGGATGTGAAAGGAGATGAATCTGAGCAGTATTGCCCTGTGAATCCTGCACTATCTAATCTGGCCATTGACTTTCCTTTCACCCAAATGTTATAATCCAAGTTATTCTTTAAAGTAATGATCGAACATAATCTTCTCCTTAACCCTTCCAAGGTCATTTTTTGAAGTGCAAAGTCAATTTACTGGAGAAAGAATAGCCTTGCCAACAAATGGTATTGGAATGATTGGATATGCTAGGAAAATAGATTTTAATCCATACTTTTTAGTATACACAAGAATTAATTAAAATGAATTCTGAACCTAAATGGAAAATCTAACATGATACAAATTACAAAATAACACATAGAAGAAAATCTTCATGATTTTGAGTTAGGCAAATATATCTTAGATATAATACCAAAAGTATGATTTGTAAGAGAAAAAAGTAATAAATTAAACTTTATTAAAATTAAAATGCTTCATCTTCAAAGGACACAATTAAGAGAATAAATTACAAGCCACAGAGTGGTAGAAATATTTGTGAAGTATGTTTCTGATAAATTATTGAATCCAAATCTATAGCAATTAAAAGTAAATAGTAAAAAAAAATAATTTTTTAATGGGCAAAAGATTTGAATACACAATTTATAAAAGAGGATATATGGATGTCAGATAAACACATAGAAAGATATTCAGCATGATTCATCATTATAAAACTGAAAGTAAGTGTCACAATGAATTAACAGTATGTACCCATTAGAATGGCTAAAATTTAAAAAGCTGATGATACCAAATCTTGGTGAGGATATCAAGGAACTCATTCATTGGGACTGTAAAATGGTATCATCACTTTGGGTTTGTTTGTTTTTTGTTTTATTTTTTGAGACAGTCACTCTGTCACCCAGGCTGGGGTGCAGTGGCACAATCTTGGCCCACTGTAACCTCTGCCTCCTAGGTTCAAGCGATTCTCCTGTCTCAGCCTCCCAAGTAGCTGGAATTACAGGCACCAGCCACCATGTCCAGCTAATTTTTTATTTTTAGTAGAGACGAGGTTTTACCATGTTGGACAGGCTCGTCTCGAACCCCTGACCTGAGATGATCCGCCCACCTCTGCCTCCCAAAGTGTTAAGATTACAGGCATGAGCCATCACGCCTGGCCAGTATCATCACTTTGGAAGACAGTTTGGCAGTTTCTTAAAAAGTTAAACATAATCTTAACATGTGATTCAGTTATTCCACTCCCGTATTTACCCAAGAGAAAAGAAAGCTTACATCCCCACAAAGACTGGTGCTCAAATATTCATAGCAACTTTAATAGCCAAAACCTGGAAACAATGCAAATGATCATCAGTAGGTAAATGTACAAACACACTTTGGTATATTCAAACAATGGAATACTACTCATCAGTAAAAAAGAAATGAGCCAGACACATGTAACAACACGGATGAATCTCAAAATAATTATGCTTGGTGAAATAAATCAGACGTTAAAATGAATACACATTGTATGATTCCATTTATATAAACCTCTTTAAAATGTAAGCTAACTTACAGTGACAGAGAGCAGATCGCAGTTGCCTGCAGACAGGGAGAAGAGGGATATAGAAGAGAAGGAAAAGAGACATAGGGAGTTGCCAGAGAAAGAGATTACAAAGGGGTCTGAGAAAATGTGAAGGGGAGGGTAACAAACATGTTCATTATCTTGACTACTAATGGTTTCACAATTGTGAGTGTGTCAAAACTTTTCTAATTGTACACTTTAAATATGTGCAAAAGTTACTGCACATTGATTATACATCAATAAAGCTTTTTAAAAATTATCATCTGGAGATCCATTACACTAATTTGCCCATTTTTATATGTGTTTAAAGTATTCCAGAATAAAAGGTTGAAAAGAAACATTTTTGCCTTTTTGGTGCAATCAAATAAGAGTCATGGAAATAGAAGTGGCCTCAAAATGACATTATATCAATTCCCTTCCCTCACTGGGAAGGTCCACAAGTGATTTCAGTGTTGGTGCATGTTATAACCTAGGCTGTGTTGCTAGAGTTTTCAGAGGCATGCTAGGCTTGCACAAATTTAATTTGACCCCTAAAATGAAATTCTTCTATTCTCCCCACTCTCTCTGCTCCCCACTCCCGCATCAGGGCAATAACCAATCTGTCTATCACTGCTGGCAGTTAACATCTCACTATGGATTCTGACTCCCATGAGAACAAATAGAGGTGTAGAGAATACCAATGCAAATGCAAAATACAAATCTGATTGCTCAATCAACTGCTTTCTCCCTGGTAGCTGTGGCTGATTTGAAGTCAGGCAGGGGCTGAAATGACAATGAGACCTGATTTTCATCTGAGCTCCACTGTTAATTAATAGACAACGTTGGGCAAGTCACTTCCCCTCTCTACACTCAGTTCCCTTCTCTGAAATATGAGGAGCTTGGTCTTTAAACTCTAAGATTTGTTAAACAACCAAATATTTACAACTTGCCTTCTGTTTTCTATATCCTCAGAGAAAAATAAACTGCAGGCTGAGACGCATCAAGGATTTTACAATGTGGGCACCAGGCTGTGACTGGTGAGGACTGGGTGGAGAATTTTCTGAGTTGGATGAGCGTTATCTGGATTATAATATCAAGTTCACTGTATATGAGGTTGGAATATGCATCTTGGTCAGGGATGATTTGTTAAAAAGGTTCATATCTCATTTGTACAACTCAAGTAAATGGGAAATTCTCTGGAAATGGCAGGGATGTCTTAGAACTAAAGTGGATGAAGCACAGCAGGTATTATAAGAGGCTGAAACCAGAGACCATAAAATCATGAGCAATGTCACTCACCCCACCTTCCTCACTATTGTGCTCTTGCCTTTTCTCTCACCCAGGTGATTGCTCTACACACACACACACACACACACAAACACACACACACACACACACACACACCATGGACTCTGTGTCTTCACAAAGGCCTTACTTCTGTCTTTCTGCAAAGCAGCCTTCTAGCATCAGTGGCATATGGAAGGAAATGGCTCAACACACTAGCCACTCCAACATTGAGCCCCACATAATTTGCCTCTCATTGGCAATTCCAGATTCCCTAGTACAAGTAGCTGTACTGGTAGGGGGTGGGGAGGTGGGTCAAGAAGCACATAGAACTGCTCTCACCAGGGCCAGAGCAAGGAGATGTCCATTTAGAAGGACGGCATGAAATTATTGGTATAAAGACCACCTTGGATGGGGTTTGCAAATCTAGCTTAATGCCCAAGGAGCAAGTTTCTTTCCCTAATAATAAGAGCAGTGATCTTAATATCTTAGACCCCTAAAACTTTGTAATTGAGGAGCTGAGATTCAGCTAGTTATGGCAGAGCTGGATCTGGAATTCCAGCTACTCAATCTCCAGCCCAGCATTCTCTTTTAGAATGAGTTCTGTCAGAAGTTTCTCCTCGTGTCCAGGATGATGCCAATGTAGTGAGAGTCTAGTGCCAGGAAGGATGCTAGTTATGATGACCCCAGACATTGAATCATTAAAAAAGGAATGGGCCTTTGTGATAGGCTATGTTTTCCAAAGACAGCCACACCATCCTTCATCCCATGTGTGACCCAGATATTCCTTCAATGAGTCATGGGGTCTACGTCCCTTCCACTTAAAGCTTGGCAGAATTTTGTGGCTTCCTCAATAGAGCAGAAGAAGTGATGCTATGCGAATTTTGAGCCTATATTAGCAAATGCCCTTCATATTCACCATGTTCTCTTGGTACACTTGCTCTTAGAACCTAACCCAAACCAGGCCCCATGGAGAGGCCATATGTAGGTGTTTAAGCTGAGAGGTCAGCTGAGGTCTCAGCTAACAGCCAGGATCAACTGTCAAACATATCAGAGAAAAGGCCTCCAGATGATTCTAGCCCCCAAGCCATTGAGAAACCCCCAGAGTTGGAATGTGAGGCCACAGACATCAAGGAGCCATAGCTGCTATTTCCTGTCTGGATTCCTGACCCACAGAATCTGTGAATATAATGAGGTAGTTATATTGTGCCACTGAGTTTGGGGGCTAGTTTGTTATTCAACAATAATAACCAGAACCACAATCACTGGTAAATCATTTTAAATCACCTATCACCAAAACCTCTAGGTCTTAGGGACAATTTTTCTTGGGTATTTTTATCCTATCCATCATTTTAAGGAGAAAGCCTCCCATTGTATTACTATTACTACTGGTTGTTTGATTAAAACAGCAACAACAATAGCAACACATACATTAAACTCAAAGTCCTGTATTTGTGAACATTTGTTTTATTACCCATTGCTGTAGCAAACTTATAGTCAGTGTCTATCATTACAGGATAGGGCAGAATACCCTCATAACATACAGAAGCAGCCTAAAGATTGTCTATTCCCTATATTTTATTCCAACCTTAGAATGTTTTCTTTTCAGTTAATGCTAACTTTTCCCCCAGCTGTGGCAAAGCTGAGAGATTCCAGGTGTTTCCTTCTCTCAGTCCTTGAGAGAAGCAGGATCAATTCTGGTTTTAGCAATTTCTGGAGCATGTCAGTGTCCAATCCCATCGGGTTGAGAAAGCTGAGCTCCCACAGCTTTCCTCCTCACTCCATACCCAACCCCCACTCTGATAGGCGTGGAACTTCTGGCTTTGGTATTCACTGGCATTTTTCTGTGGTCCTCAGCCATGCCTCCATTTCATATTTGCCCCCCGATAGGGTCTGAATGTACCCCCAACATTCATGTGTTGGAAATTTAATCCCTAATGCAGTGTCGTGAGGTGGGGCCTTTGGGGAAGTATTTAGGTCGTGAGAGCTCCACCTTCATGAATTAATTAATGCCACTAGAAAAAAAGGCTTGTGGGAGTGAATTTGCTTTCACTTGCCCTTCTGCCTTCCCCATATGCAGCAAGAAGGCCCACACCAGATGCCAGAGATTGATCTTGAACTTCCTAGGCCCCAGAACAATAAGAAATAAATGTATCATCTTTATGAATGACCCAGCCTATGGTATTCTGTTATAGCAGCACAAATAGACCAAGACATGCCACATCCATTCAGTCATGTTCTAATAATTACACGTTGACAGAGCCTTAGTGTGCTTGCAGAATAATGCATGATTATATCTCCGACATGAATATTTGTCATGTGTTGGGTGCTGTGCTGAGTAGTTGGGATACGAAGATTAAGGAGACGTCGGGCAGGTCTATAAGAGGCTCCCAGTCATTGCACATAGCTCACATCTCCTCCTCCATCAGCTGCCTGCAGAGTCTGCTGCTGTCCCCATTCGGTTTCCCACCCTCCAATCACTGATTTTCAAGGATAAACAAAAGCAAAGCTTCCACTAACTGTGAGACTTGGGAGCATTTTTTAATATTACTGAGTCTCCATTTCTTCATGTATAAAATGGGAATGGTACTACCTGGTACATAGGTTATGGGAAAAATAAAATACAATGTAAGATGCAGAGTTCAAAACTTAGCATATCAGAGGAATTCAGCAAATGTTACGATTCTTTCTGGCTCTAACTCCATGCTACTATCCCAAATTATTCTGTTTTATACTTTAAAAGCCCTTTTTATGCCTTGTTCCTCTGGCTGCCTGCCCCATTCAATGATTTTGGAAGAATTTTGGTGAAAAAGAAAAGTGGCAGAGTAAATCATAAAGACTATATAAATTTCAAGTTCATTATGTGCCATCCTGATAGTATTTGAACAGTCATCCAACCTCACCCCCTCATTTTACAGAGGTAATTTTATCTCTTGGGTTTTTTTCCTTTCATTTATTTATCTAAGCCATCCTCCTCACACACACTGTAAACCCAGCCTCTATGTCTCTATTTCGGTCAGGTGGAAAATCACTCCTTGCATTCTCTCCAAATTCTAAGTCCTCTTCCAAAGCAGTGGATTATTAACTGGAACATATAGGTGCACGATATGTGAAGGGAGGATGACAGAAGGTGCCACAGTTATAAATATGGGAAGGAAAGAGGGGTAGCATGAAACACTTTTAACATTTTAATAAAAGACCATATTTTAAAATTAAGACTACCACTTTAGAACAAAACAAAACCCTGTAATCCATCTTTTTCAAAAATGGCCACCATTCTTCACGTATCCTCATGTTTTGCAATGTGACTTTGCAGCTTCTCACATCAAGAGGTGATGTTTACTTTCTTACCCCTTGGATTTTAATTGGTTTTGATGATCTTCAGGTTTCAAGTCTAGGTCTCAAGGGCTTTGCACACTTCTGCTCATTCTCTTAGAAACTGTCACTACCATATGAACAAACTTGGTCTTACCTCCTGAAGGACAAGAGACCACACAGAGCAGAGTTCAGCTGTTTTAAATAAAGCCACCCTAGACTGGCCCACAACTAGCTAATACCCAAATATGTGAGCAAACCCAGCCATGATTAACTAAGTGGCCACCCAAACCACAGCTGAGCACGGCTGCATAAGTGAGTCCAGCTGAGACCGGAATAAACACCCAGCCAACTCAGAGACATGTGAGCAAAAATCCATGTTTATTGCTTGCAGCCACTCTTTGAGTGACATTGCTATAATAGCTAACTGATACAAAGCCTGTAGAAAAATAAAAAATAATGTTAGTGGTGGTTCTCAAAGCAGCAAGTGAAGTATAAATGTCCGAATTTCTGAGGTTTGGGAAGAATGAGGTATTGATATTCTTCGTTTTCTTCCAAAAGGAACATCACTTAAAAGACAGAAACACTTCTTTTGAGTTATAAAGCCTCACATGGCCTGAACACTGCGCAAAGAACCGGATTAACAGTTCAGTGTGTATTCACCTTTAAACTGACATCTGACATTGGAAATAATTAGAAAATGAAGCGAGGACTAGGGGGATAAAAAGGAAGATCAGGGTAAGCGTTTATTTGCATTGCCTTTTTATCCTGCTCCTGCTTCTGGGAATTGCTGCTTTGGATCATGTAGTTTACATAGGAGTTGCCAGCTTTCTACCTGGCCTCCTTGATAGTAATGATTGATCCAGAAATTGGCATACAACTCCGGCAGACTCAGAATCATTTCTTGAGATTTTAAACACTAGAACCAAGCAGAGAGATAAGGCCATTATTCTTCTCTGTTGGCAGAAGCAGAGAGGTAAGTGCAGGGCAGCTATTATTTCTAGCAGTCTCAAGGAAGCCCATCACACTAAGAGAAGCAGAGACAAGAGGCAGCAGCCATCTTGGGAGCATCTCAGTTTCTGGTTTTGAGTCATTTCTGGCCTTCCCATGGTTTGATGACATAGGCAATAAATTTGCCTTTTCTCTTAAGCAAGTTCAACTTGCTCTCAAACACTTGCAACCAAGGAGAGTCTGTAGATGAAATCAATAGCAGAGAACATCTTGCAAAGCTCGCTTTCGCAATGCAGCTCTGAGGAAAAAAAAATTGAACTGGAGAAAGATAAGTTACACGTGGCAGACATGGAGAAGCACTAGTCAGATCTTTCAAGAAAGAGCTCACAGCCCAGCTGGAGAGAATGTGGTTACCTAACAGCCTCCAGCTGTGAGCACCCTCCTGGTCTGCCTCCACTTTCAAAGGCACACAATTTCGGGGGCAGCCACAAACCAATGACTAAGCAAGGCACCTTGTAAAAGAACTAGGCATTTCCACCCAATGCAGGATGCCTATAGCAGGCAATTTTCCCTCCAAATTCCCCCATTTGGCTGGCAGACACTTTGCCAGTCTGGCAACACACTCTAGACTCTCCTTCATACTCAATCCCATTCCTTCCTTTTTTTTTTTTCAAAGATGTTATTCCTTAATAAAGCTTTTTTATTTCTCAGTGTCCAACATTTTGGAAAGCCCTAAATTTAGTGTTTAATGGCCTTTTCCAGCAAATTTAAAACAATTCAACCCAAACCATCAACATTTTCACAGACATCTTGTCTAGAATAGGAAGAAAGAAAGGATCCAGGAAGAAAGAAAGGATCTTCTATAGAAGCCATGAGCAGGTACAGATGACAAATATCTCCCTCTTTCCCCTTTCGCCCACACATCTTCCCATCATTACATGGGCCACATGGCAATGGTGTAGGCAAATCAAAGCCATAGTTTAGCAAAGCTTTCCTGGTCCATCTGATATACCTGTGGTACCTGTGGACTTGCCTCCAACTACCTGCCCTCCTCTCCTGCCACAACTCTTCATTTGCCTCACCTCCTGCATCATCCGTGGAGAAGGAGGTTAATTAGTGAAACATCAGTTTGAATGCTGCAGACCGTGCACATTTCTCAGCCTTTTTTTTTTTTTGCATGCTTTCCATAATATTTAAACTTGAAGCTTCCAAAGATGTGATAGGCAGCTGGAAATGATTCTGAACCCAATTCTTCATTTTGTTTTCTACTAGTATACTTGGAAACAATTAGAAACAGGAAGAAATTTCAGCATGTTCACACCTGACTTAGGTAGTTACTGGCAGGTGACTTACCTTCAGCCCAACAGAATTCCTAGCAGAGCTTAATATTTCTTTAACCTGATTAGCATATTAGCATACTGCACATTCACCTAATATGCAAGAATCAAACATTTAAGCTCCACTTGTTTATTAGAAGTTTGAAACATACCATTTCTTTAACTTAACTCAAAGATATAATTTTTTTAAATATACAATCACTGTATAAATAGTCTGCAAAGATGAACATCAACCATTTCTGAGTCCTTTTGCCCTTCCCTCTAACCTGGGCTGGCCCTGAAAGTGCTTTGACCCAACACAATGTGCAGAAAGTGATATCTGGGATTACTTCAGGATTCAGGCCTTAAGAGTACTGGCAGCTTCTGCTTCCTCTCCAGGAACCCAGCTGCTTTTCTGTCCAAACCACATGGAGGAGACAGCAGCAAGATTGGCAGCCATGTGAACAAGCCAGCTCAGTCATTCCAGCCCAATAGAGTCCCCCAGACAGTGGCAACCTCTGCCAATACCACAAGGAACAGAACTTCCCAGCTGAGTCTAATAAAGCTATCAACTCAAGAGAGATAATATAATGGTTGTTGGGGATGGTTTATTACACAGCAACAGATAAGCAATGATTTTCAGATATTCCTATTCAAGAAATAACACAAAGGTATGGAAAATGATCTCTCTTACACACTGCTTGTGGGAGTATAAGTTCATATTGTTAATTTGAGGGACAATTTGTCAGTATTTTCTAGCATTGGAAATGTATATGCCCCATAATTCAGCAATTCCACTTCTCAGTATCTATTCCAGAAAAAGATCACCTACACATGCGCCAAGGAGCAGGTTCAAATATTCTTATTTCAGTTTATTTGAGAAAGAGAGAGAAAGAAGGAGAATATTTATCAATGTAGAAATGGCTTATATGTCTAACATGGAATATTTTGTATCTGCTAAAAGAACAAGGTAGATCTATATAAATCAAATAACACATGTGTCCAGTATGTTATTGAGCAAAAATAATAAATAATAAATTACAATATAGTATATATAGTAAAAAAGCATTTGTGCCAAAAATATGCATGGCAATACTATATATTTGCAATTCCCTATATACCGAAATGCATAGAAAGTCTGATGGAATTAACTATATATTTAGGATAGGATAGTCTATGCTGTGATAATAAGCAACTCTAAGATTTCAACAGCTTAACATGATAAAAGGTTTTGGTTTTTTATCCTCACAAAAATTGTGATATAAGTTGGGTGACTTACTGCAGTCTCATTTTTGAGACATTTACATAATTTCCGTTTGTCACCACTGCAGACAATACTGTACTGCACATACACATGAGAAGCTAAACATCTCTTTACATATGTGTATCACTTTAAAGTTTTCAAACATTTTTCACATTTATTTCCATGTAAGCTACATAAAAATCCCATGTGCTAAACAAGCTAGCACATGACAAGATTACTCAACAACTGAAAGAAGATACCTCCAATGTGATTCTCCACCAAATGGTGACTTCGAGATCTGGGTGACCAACATCGTGCATGTACTTATACCATCTGGCATGTGTGGCCTTCAGGGTCTCTGTACCATGGGGAGGGAGGGATGAAAGGGGGACATTGGCTCCTAAATGCCACAGCCTAGAACTAGCAACATGGTACTGTTGCTCATGGTCCCTTGACTAGAACTAGTCATATGGCCCAAAACGTATTGCAGTCTCATTTTTCAGACATTTACATAATTTCTATTATTTGTCACCATTACAGACAATACTGTGCTACACATACATATGAGAAGCTAAACATCTCTTCACTCATGTGTATTACTTTAAAGTTTTCAAACACTTTTCACATTTATTATTTCAGGTTAAGCTACATAAAAATTCCATGTGCTAAACGAGCTAGGTACGATTCTGCTTCATTTTACAAACAGGGAAATTGAGACCCAAAGAACCTTGACTAAGGTTTCGTGGCTATAAAAGAACAGAGACTTAAAATGAACTCTGGGATGCTCTGAGTCCATTTCTCTTTTATTTAGGGATATGCCAACAGCGTTCTGCCTTTCATGATGTCATTTAAGATGGCCTCACTATGTGTGAATGAAAGAACTTAGCCAGAGAATAGATAAGGATTTTAAGGACATGAAAGAAATTGCTGTTCCAGGAATCTGGGTCAGAGTGATTTTGAAAAATGTTTGTTTTCATGTCTGTCTCCTTAACTAGAGTATGACTTTCTAAACGAGATTAGGCCACACTTGCCTCTATAATCCCATTGTCTGGCACAGGGCCTGACCCATATTGAGCACTAGATAAATATTCATTGAAAGGAAGGATGGATGGATAGATGGATGGATGGATGGATGGATGGATGGATGGATGGATGGATGAATGGATGGATGGATATGTTTTCCATATTCTCTGTCATAAAGTCATAGCATTTTAGATCATGAATAAATCTAGATCCTTGCTACTCAAATGTGGTCCTTGAAGCAGAAGTATCAACATCACTGGGAAATTGTTAGAAATGAAAAATCTTTGACCCCACTCCAGACCTACTAAGTCAGCATCCTCACGTTAACAAAATCTGAAGATGAATCATAAGCATTTTAAGGTTTGAGTAAACTCACATGCACTGGTCTTGAATTAACTCTTCTTATCGTGTATATAGGAAAGTTCTATAGATCATTGACAATCTCCAAGATACCTCAAGCATTGGATGGAAGCCAATCTGGAATCAGTTTCACCTCTCTGCCCTCATTAATCTCATGCTTCCTTACATTATAACCTGTTTTCAGCATAGAAGAAATGCACACTAAGTGGAGTTTGCTTAAGTTCAATGCATTTAGTGTCTGTGAAGAGGGCGTGGGGGAGATAGTCTTTAATGATAAAATTATACATTATACTTGTAACACAGGAGATTTAGTGGCCTACAGGAAGTAGCACCTCAGTGTTACAAATAAATCTTCCTTTACTCACCTATGATAGAATTCCCTTTTATCCTCTGAGATATCCTTACCAAGGATGATCATGGTTCTCATCTTTACCACCATTGTGTTCGGGGCAGAGCATGCTAAAAACAGTTCAGGATTATATTCTACAGGAGGAAATAAAACTAATACTGACTCAGATATTTTCACAAAGATGACCTCCATTAATCCTTATACTACCCAATGAAGCTGGTATTACATGCATTTCACAGAAAGAGGAAACTAAGCTCAAAGAAGGTGAGCAACTTGTATTAGTCGCTCTGTAAATGCAGAATCTTCTGTCACAAAGTCTAAGATGCTCTGATATCAACCCTCCTAGACTGACTCAGGTGAAAAATACTCAGTGTAAACAATAATATCCATTTCCCCAGTTTAACATGATGCAGTGAGGCCAGAGGTCCACTGGGTGCTTTTCAAAAAGCTGGCAGAGCTGCTCAGTTCTTAGTCTCCTGGCCACACTCCAGCCACACTCAGGCACAGGGCCCTGAAAGATTGCTCTAAACCCTTGAGACTGTGGATAGCTCTTCCTCTGCCATGGAGACATAACTGCTCTCCATAACATCAACTCAGATACACAGCAAGCATCACCACTCACCCAGCATTATCAGCACAGGCGAGAAAGTTGCCAGGAAGCCAGGAGCCTCTAAAGCGCCCTGCGATTCTAACTGCATCTAGATCTGGCAATATTTTCAAACATTGGGTCCCCAAAATTTCTGTTCCTTGATACACAAAGCTGGAAAATGATTTCAAGTGAGAACACATGGAAATCAAGGAACTTTGTTCCCCCAAGTAGAAATGTCTCATGATTTGATAAGAAACATGATAGGGGGATAGCATTAGGAGAAATATCTAATGTAGATGATGGGGGATGGATGCAGCAAACCACCATGGCACGTGTGTACCTATGTAACAAACCTGCACATTCTGCACATGTACTCCAGAACTTAAAGTATAATAAAAAGAAATTAAATTTAAAAAAATTTTTAAACAAATAAATTCTAAAAAAAATAAAATAAAGTACAGGAAAAGCAACCACTGTTCAAATCAGAGGCTAAAACTAATAAATTTTCAAAATTTTCTAAAATCAGGGCACTGAGAACCAAAGATGTAAAAGGTCCTCACCAAGGCTATGTAGCTGCCAAGATGCCAGGAAAGCAATAGAACTTTGATCCAACTAATACTTTTCTCATTTTGTGAGATGATCTTTATCATGCTTATACCCACTTGGTAGCCCTCTCCTCTTTTCTGTCAATGTTATTGCCCTCAGTGATCTCTTCTAGTACCAGGGCTATGAAAATACCTATATGCTACAAACTTCAAATTCATATTTCTGATTCTGATACCACTCTGGTCGTCAAAAGTATATACAGCTAACTTGACATCTTCACTTAGATGTCTAACAGGCACTCCAAACTTAATTTGCCCAAAACAGAACTCTTCATCCACATCCCCTGACCAAATTTGTTCTACCCTTAGTTTTTCTTTAGTTAGATAAACACACCGCCCTCCACTTGGTTGCTCAATTCAAAACTTTAAGAGTCAAGTTTAATCCTCTTTTTCCGCCACTCCTAATCTAATCTACTAGTATGCCTTATGGGCTGTAACTCTGAAAGTGTCCCAGGTCAACTCACTTCCATCATCACCACTGCTCTAATCCCCCTTCACTTGGAATCCTCCTAACCAGCCTCCTTGTTTCCCCTCCTGTTCGCCTCCCACCCACTCCCTAACACTCAGAATGGTCTTTGAAAGCATGCATCATCAGGTCATGTCACTACCCACTTCAAGCCCTCCAAAGGCTTCCAGGTATGTTGTGTTTAGAATCAATCCAAATGTTGAATGGTGGCCTCTAAGGCCCCATTGATCTGGCTCCTGATGACCTGGTTGACATCACTGCCTATCACTCTTCCTCTCACTGTCTTCACCTCAAACAAATAGATCTCTTTTCTGCACCTTGAACATGCCAACCTAATTCCAGACCAGGCCTTTGCTCTTGCTGTTATCTTAGCTCCCATGATCTTTCTCCAGATCTCCTTAGGTACATCCCCTCCACTCAGATATACCTTTGCACATGTAACTCTCTCAGGAAGGCCTCTCTGATCATACAATCTTAAGTTCTCCTCCATCTCCCACTCATTCTCTAGCACATCGTTTACTTTCTAGCGCTTAGCAGTATATTTGCTCACTTGTTTATTGTCTCTCTCTCCAGCACCATATCGTCTTTCAAAAATGCTGGCTCATTAAGGTCATGGGCCAATGTCTCTCTATTATTAAGAAAAGAGGTTCACAAATTCTTTCTCTAAAGGGCTTTGCAGGTCATATAATCTCTGTTGCAACTACTCACCTCTGCCATTGTAGCATGAAAGCAGCCAAATGATATGTAAGCACATAAGCATGGCTGTGTTCCAGTAAAACTTGGATGGGCTAGATCTGGCCCACAGGACATCGTTTTCCAGCCTCTTATCTATAAGTATTTGTCATGTAAAAGATTCTCAGTAAGTATGCATCAAATGCATAAATGAATGAAAGATCTTAAAACTCTAGGAGAAAACACTAAAATAGGAAAATAAATAGTAGGATGGTTCTGATATGCATCTGGCAATAGCTTATTATTAACAGAGCCCCACTCTTATGTACTTACCACTATAACTTGATATTTCTATTCCTCTGAGACTTACCAAAAAACTGAGAATATGTTTTGTAATAAGATCAGATTGTTCATTTGGACCCAAAGGTCCTGGGAGACACTTGTGAACCCTACTGAAAGACACCTTCTCTGTTTAGAACAGACAAGTCCTGAATATAGAAAGAACAATGTGTCCCATCAGTCAGCTGATGATAATAATGACCCTTGGTTTCTAAAAGATTTTTAGGGAATTCACCACCACTAATGTTTTCATCTGATTCTGCTACCCCCCGAAATATATTCTTAACCCTTTTCCACATCAATTTTCCCCCATATGAATTTTATAAAGGATAAAAATTATTATGAAACACTATAATTTATCATTGGACTGCATCTGCCGAAGACAGGATTACTCAACAACTGAAAGAAGATACAAACACCACTGGAAACTTGAGTTTGAGATAAAACACTTTCTGGTTGGAAAATGGGATTTCCAAAGTCCTGGATAGGGAGGAGGCTAAGATTTGCTCCTGGGGGGGCAACTACCCATCTTCATCCTTTCGAGAATAACAGAGTGTACAGGCTCTTGAGATCCCCCTCTATAGAGCAGGATAACAAAGAGATGAGTTACTGGTGTCCAAAGAATAATTTCAGTCTCTATAACTCCACTGAAAGAATTCAGAATTCATTCTCCATAGAAACAATGGTGTACTTGGTGCTTAGATTTTACTTTTTTTAGATTTTTTTATTTTTTATTTTTTTAGATTTTATTAAAATAGTGCTGAGATGCTAACTTTAGGCACATCAAAGGTTGGGAAGGCATTTCTGGGCATTTCACCATCATTCCTAAGAAAACTCATTTCAAGTAGAAGGAGACTTTGAGTAATAAACAAATGACCTCCAAACAAAAAATCTTAGGGCACAATGTGTTCAGAGAGGGGAGGAGGATACACTCAGATCCTCGAAGTGAGAAAGAAATCAAAATGGAATGAAGTGAGAAGAATCATTCCCTGGTCATTCAGTGTTTTTCTTTCCCCCTTCTCTCTCTCCCCTCTGAGCCATGGAAGGTACCAGCGTTAACAAAAAAATTTATAAAGAAAGCAACTTTATAATCTAAAAGAAGGCAACTTTCCCTCTTGCCTTTTGAAGTCTTATTCCTGAAAGAATGGATAATGAATCAGATCTTTACAGAACTCTAGTCTTTCAAAAGTCTCTAAACTCAAACAAAATCTTTTTAAAGTAGTTTCGTAAAAGCTTAAGCTTTGCCTTTTCCAGAAAGTTGCCGATGAGCACCATCTACTGGGAATTACCCAAACTCTGTCACACATTTAACAATGAAATTCAGGAATTGCACAGCGAAAGAAAACAATTGGAAACCCAGGCAGCCTCTTGGATTCATCTGGAAATCCTGTCCTGGTCTTTGGCATAGATACTGAAATAGAGTTAGAGGTTCCATTTCCAGTGGAAAAGATGCAAATGGGCCCCTCCAGAAATAGAGGTCCTCAGAACATCTGTATAAGAGGGCTAGGGCTTAGGACAGAAATCTAATCTGGGAGGGTATGCTGTCCAAGCCTCCCTCCCTCTTCCTTTTCCCACCTTCAGGTAGGTGGAAAGAAAGGTTCAGTCAACTGAGAGAATATCAGATTGTCCTTGAACTTTTTTTTCTCTATTGCCAAAGCAAAGTCATGAATGAATATTCAGTCTGATTAGATCTTCCACCTAACGATAACTCTCACTACCTGGTTAACAAAATAATACACATATGTGTATGTGAAACCACAATGGCTGATGTTTCAAATTCTTAATACATTACAATCTGATTTTATCAACTGGCTAACAATGCCACAATCCTATGAGGTAAACAAAACGTTCATCTCTGGATTTCCTCACCTCAGAGCTAAGCATCTCCTGCCCGTGCAGTACGAAAGATTTTGCACCATCACTTCCGTTTTCGTCATAAACTCTTTATGAGGCTATTAGTCTCTAGGGTGCTTCTGAAACCCGAAGGAAATCTGGCACACATATGCAAACACACACACAAACACACACAAAGTTGCCATATAAAGGAAACTGAAAGACAGTGGGTGGTGGAAGATGGAGTTTCACTGAGAATGGGACAGCAACATGATGGAAAGAACATGAACTTGAATTTCACTTCTACCACTTACTAGAAAGATGCCTTGAAGCAAGTCTCAATTTCTGAGTCTTCATTTTTTGCTCTATAAGATGGGGTTATATTATTTCACAAAATTGTTATAATAATTAAAATGAGATCTTGTTTTCTAAGTCTCCTGACATATACTAAGTGTGGAATCGTTTTTCTTTCTCATTTCTTTTTTATAAAGCTCTTATAATTAGTAGATATGAGAATTCTTCCCAGGATATCTCATCAGAATTCAGAGTTGCCTCTGCTGTTCATTCCAGGAAGATCTGCAGTGTATTATTGCAGAGTCAGCTCGTGAAGTATGCATGAACTCTCTTCAAACTGGTGTTTTTACCCAATAAATAAACCACTTCACTGGAGGTGTCTGCGAATCAAAAGAGAAGGTTCCCACCATTCTTTTGCATGTGCCAGATCTATACATATGCATTTTTCAAGGGAAACTGCTGAAAAGATATTAAGAGAAAAACTTCTTTATACAGATAAGTCAAAAATCCACAAACGCCACCCTAACAAAATCAATATTTTTATAAAATTGACAAAAGTTTGAAAAGAGTTGTTTTTCCTACAGCTTTCCTTTCCTTGACTCATGAATTGCAGCATCTAAGAACTTAAACCAGCAAATACACAAAACTGCTGTTGTCACATTGATTGGTGGTTGGTTAGATAAAGCAAATAATCTTAGCTTTTAGTATCAACATGTTGAAATTTCAATAGCAGTGAAATTCCATCCATTGTTCATTCATTTATTGATTCATAAAGTACTTATTGAATGCCTAAGTTGGGCCAGGCAGTTTTCCAGGTGCTGGGAATAAAACAATGAATAGACAGGCAAATCATTCCTGCATTAATGGAGTTTAACTGTCTAGTGAGGAAAGAGATAATAAACATGTAAACAAATACATAAATGATATAATTTCAGAGAATAAATACTATGAGAAAATATAACAAGATAATGCAGTTACCCAGAAGCCAGCACTCAGACATTCTGAGATAATATTGCTTGAACAGAAAATCTGAAGAACAAAATAGAGCCATGAAAAAAATTAAAAGACAGAGCAGTTGGCCAATTGGAATATCGAATGCCAAGGCCATAAGGCAGGAGCGAGATAAGCATGTTTAGGGGCAAAAAGAAGGTTACTGTACCTGGGCAATAAGGTCAGAGAGGTTGTGGGCTGTGCTGCTCAAACCTGATTGTGAATAAAAATCACCTGGGGATCTTGTTAAACTGCAGAATCAACCTAATGGGGGTGGGATGCTGAGACTCTACATTTATAAAAAGCTCCCAGGTGATGCTGACACTGCTAGTTCATAGAGCTCACTTTGAGTAGCAAGGACATAGGGGCTTGCACACCATGGGGAAATGTATTTCCTGCTAGTTGCAATAGGAAGCCACGCTTATCTGACGCCTTTATATCTATTAAGCCCTTCTCAGTTACACAAAGGTCTCATAACTCTTTGGTATTCCCACATGCCCACTACAAAACTAAGTACTTGGTAAATGCACCATAAATGCCTGCATTAAATGATAAAGCGAATGATCTAGACCCTGCTTTGCAGTCTGCCTAGTATTAGAAAGAGTAACAAAAATAATGTTGGAATGGGGTGAAGCAAAAAATGATGAGTGAATGGAAAGACTTTATATGAGCTTTGAATCATATTTCTGGGTTCAAATCCTACATTACAATCTACAAGATCTTTGGCAAATTGTTCAACTTCTCTGAGCCTTGATTTTCTTATTTAAAAATAGAAATAATAATCACTTCATCAGGGAGATGTGAAAATCACATGCAATAGTAAAGTGGAAGTTTCTTGCAAGAGTAGATGCTCAATAAATGTTTATTCTCTTTATCTCCTCTTTCCAAGGTCCACCTGACTGTCAACACCATGACATTTGTATCAAACAGTATCATGAATCTGTGAATTTTGTAGAGCACAGCTGATTTCCAAGTTAGGAACTCAGGGCCCACATCCATGTGATATAACTAATTATTCCTTTAACACTTGCTTATTGCTGCTTTAAAGAAAACCTAGATTCTAGCCCTTGTTCTATTACTAACTTGCTGGACAATCTTTGGTAAGTCCCTTGTCCATCTATGGGCCTTAGTTCATCTGTTAAATGAAAGAGTTAGAGTAGATGGTCCCACCCAACCTTGGCATCTTCTGACTGTGATTACCTTAGTGAGAGTTCTGAAAGTGGATTTGTCTTCCAGAAAACATAGAAGGAGTCTTGTAGCTGAGATAGTTGGGTGATGAGATTCAAATTCACAAAGAAGACAGGATGAAACCCTAGTATATTAACATTGGCCAACAAATATTCTTATTCCCTTCTTTTCAATCTCATTATTCCAGGAACTAGAGTGCCAGAAATATTATCTCATTCTCACTGGATGTTTAATATTTTTAAAAGCAACTGACATCACAGGGAAAACTGGAGAACAAGACTAAATGGAATAAAATGTGTACTTCTCTGTTATTTTATTTCGTCACATAATAATGTTATAAACCTTTATTTTCAAAAATATATTTCAGGTGAAAACAAATCTATAAAAGTGCTAATATTTTTAAAACTTGAAAAGTTTTAAGGAGGATGTTTATGGCTTTATGTCTGTTTCAACCACCTATTCCTTCACTCCTCCCTCACCCCAGTTTGGGTTTTTATAGTTTTTTATTCGATTGTCTGCTTGGTTTTTATTGTTGTTTTTACAATTTAAAAAAATACTAATTAAAACAACTCCAACAGCAAATATATTCAGATGCTAGAGGATTACAACTGCTGAGAGGCTTAGGTTGAAAAAGGAACTAATGCATCTTGTCTAAAGGTATATATCTGAGATAAATGATTTTCCAATGGAAACTTAGAAATAAGCAGAGATTATTTCTTAAAAGGTCAGGTGCTTCATCTCAACAGAATGTTTTTCCACCTCTTTCAGAGGAGACCATTTACTTTCAGATATATCAACAAAAGTGCCCCTTCCCTTAGACCTAGCCAAAATGAAGAATCTCTTTTTAGCTTTATTTACTCTCTGCCTTTGAGAATTTTGCTGTTTGCCTTTTTTATCCTGATGCTTTGAAGGCTTGGAATATTGAATAAATGGAGCAAAGATCTAAGAATCAAGTAATAGTGACACACAGTGCAGTTTCAGAGAGCTCATGGCAGCCACAGAACACGGGATGATTACAAGATTAAATTACGTGTACCAAAGGTAGACACTAAATCCTCTAACTTATGTGTGTTTCCCAGATTCATGGGTCTACAGAGTTGGCAAAGGAGCAGGCGCTGCTTACCCAAAACATTAGCTCCTTTAGCATCATCTGTGCTCTTTCCAGGCCAAGGGCACCCATAATTACCTCCTGTAAGCTGAACTCTTGACCTGCCTCACTCCACACATATCCACTGCTGAAAATTGTATTGGCAATTAATTTGTCAGGAAAATGCTAGGGGATGTGAACACTGGTAATTTTATACCATAGATATTCAAATTAAACCTCGAGCCTGAGTATTTTCAGTGTCAAATTGCAGCATAGTTGCAGGAAAAGAGAGAAACACCAACTTCCTCTTGCTGTCTCCTGACTAGAGGTGAAAAAGAATGTTCCTCGTAGATGTGATAACCTTGGATCCAATCTGTAGGCTTGACTTGGGAATATTAACAACAAAAACACAGTCATTATGGGTGACACCTTTTGTGGTCCTCTTTGAGTGAAAGGAGAGGGGGTGGTTGTTTGTTCTGTACCATTCCTCAGGTGACAATAATCATTTTAATGACCAATAGTGTCAGAGGCCAATAACTTGTAGATGCCCACTCCAATTCTGCACCTAATTCTCCTGAGATTACTGTGGTGTATAGACCCTTGGTCAATTGACAGCCATGAAAATAGCATAGGACAAAAGAACACTAGCATAACACCAAACAGAAGGTCCCCCAAACTATCTCATGTACACAAGGAAAGCCTCCAGAACAATGGAGCTGAATCAAGGTAAAGAGCATAAAGCTTCAGATTCTCCTGAGATTGCTGTTTTAAACACTCATTTTATTAATTAGTTTGAAAGAAGAAAGAGAACTAACATTGACAGCCCACTTCAGCTCAAAAACTATGCATACATTACGTCATTCAATCTTTATATCACACTCATTAGAAGCTGGGGGCAGTGGGTCATGCCTATAATCAAAGTGATCTGGGAGACTGAGGCAAGAGGACAACCTGAGGACAGGAGTTTGAGACAAGCCTAGGAAACACAGCAAGACCCACATCTGTAAAAATATATATATTTTTTATTTGTTTGCGTGTGTTTGTGTGTGTGTGTGTGTGTGTGTGTGTGTGTGTGTGTGTGAAAGCATTCATCCTCTTTGTTTCCACCCCAACCTGAGGGCAACAGGGGTGGGAACAGGTATATACATACATACATATATATATGTATATGTATACAGACAAACAAATACATATAAGCTTAGCTGGGCATGGTGGTACATGCCTGTAGTCCCAGAAACTCAGCAGGCTGAGATGGGAGGACTGCTTGAGCCCAGGACTTGGAGACAGAAGTGAGCTATGATCAGGCTCTTGCCCTCCAGCTCGGTGACAGAGTGAGATTATATATATGAAGATGCCTGCTAGCTGCTCCTACAGAGAAGAAACAAACGTGAGTGAGCACTGGCTCTTCAAGTGGATATTCTAAGAGATCACATTGCGATTCACCAAAGAAGTAATGGGACCCACAGAGAATAAAGAATAACAAAGTGAATGAGAGCCCCTGGGGATCTACACTGGCTTCACAAACCCTTTGCAATCCTGGGCCCAGAATAACTTCCCTGACCCATTCGGGCCTCCAGACCAACACGAAGAACCATCTGGAGTCCATGCAGAGGCATCTCTCAAGCCCACATGGAGCCCCACAAGCATTGGAACCTGGAGCAGTCTGACACCAGCTGCCAACATGCCACCAACAAGGGAAGACAGGCAAGACAGGCTTTTTTCCAAGTGCCTAGGATAGCTGCTACAGCCACAGCACTGAGGAGCAGACCAGCTGCAGATCCCACCTCTGCTGCTCCTCGCCAGGCAGGGACCACCATCTGAGGTGCCCAGCCCAGCTGCCCCTACCTGAATGCTACAGAAAGTTGCAGCTCTGGGGTCCTATGGGATGGAACTCCAAGAGATATAACAGAAAAACCCTCTGCTCCCGCCCCTGTTGTTCTCAGGTTGGGGTGGAAGCAAAGAGGCTGAATGCTTTCACATATCTCCAGCAAGGACACCACTGCCCAGATATGAAGAACTGGGCAGACTGCACACCCCACAGCTCCCTGCCTCTGCTGCTTCCTGCCAAATGAGGCTTGTCATTTTCTGGCACCCAGTGCAAGCACCCTGCTGCCACACGAACATTTCAGCTGCAGCCTAGAGTCCTGAAATCCCTCCCCCACAGGCCTACACTCTTCCACCCAAGCATTCTACCTGTCCCTGCCTGAGAGTTCATCCAGTGACTCAGGGACTAGCCTGCCCCTCTCCATCAGAGGCAGCACCTGAACCCTGGGCCAGCCTGGGTCCAGACCCTTCAGGACTCATACATGCTGTTCAGCAGGTCTAGGGGCCTGGAAACTGAGAAACTGCCTACCTCATTCAAATTCTGCTGGCACCTGACCACTTCTCACACAAGCCCAAAGGCATAGCACAAAACAGCAGTGTTACCACATCAGAGAACAACCGTGCCATAAAGCTATTTGTATCAGGCTAAGCGATGAAGTTGCCCCAAACCACTTTCATGGAGAGTCACAAAAGTGGTGTATTTTGAGGCTCTCAGCCACATTGGTCTAGACATAGACTAATGTTTGTGTCTGAATGAGTAGTCATCAGCCCCGGAACAGGGACACGATAGGAAAATAGACCATGTTCCTACCTATCGAAGATGGGGAGCCAGTGCAGTCCCCTCACCAGACCATTGCCCCACCCCAGAGATCTCAGTGCATTTTACCAGGAGCTCCTCCAAGCCACCCTTGACAGGGCAGTGCCGGCACTTACCGTAGGAGTATTCATGGGCAAGCCAAGGGCTCCAGCTCTGCCTAGCTGTGTCTCTCCATCCCCACAGAACAGGAAGCACAGGACACCAGGCATTCCACTGTCCAGCCTATCACCTAAAACAACAGAGAGCACCTCACAGTGAACAATGACCAGGTACATACCCGTCTGTTTGTGCAACTGGCTCCTACCTGTAAGCACCGTCTACTGGCCTCTAAGTTGAATCACAAAGCCCAATATAAAACCTGCCCACAAAAGTGCGTAGGGTTATAGAAACAAAGCCAAAAGGCAATACCCAACATACTCTACAGTCACATCCTCTAGGGAGGGGGAGAAAGGGAAATAAGTATACATATAGGGAAAGAAAAAAAATTCTACCAACATAAAAATAAATACAAAAATTAGTAGCACCAGCCTCTCCAGATGAGAAGAAACCAGCATAAGAATTCTGGCACCATGAAAAATCTGAACATTGTGACACCACCAAAGGATCACACTAGCACTTCAGCAGTAATCCCTGACCAAAATGGAAATTCAGAAATAACAAAGAATTCAAACCATGGAGCAATCAACAAGAGCCAAGACAAAGTTGAAAATCAAAACAAAGAAACTCCTAAAGAAATCCAGGAAATGAAGAAAGAGATAAACATCTTAAAAAGAAATCAATCAGAGCTTCTAGAATCACTTCAGGAATTTTAAAATACAACGGAAAGCTTTATCAATAGACTAGGCCAAGCAGAAGAAAGAATGTCAAAGCTTGAAGATTATTCTTTTGAACTAATCCAGTCAGACAAAAATAAAGAAAAAATAATTTTCAAAAAAGAACAGTCTTCAAGAAATATGAAATTATGTAAAGTGACCAAACCTACGAATTAAGGCATTCCTGAGAGAAAAGGAGAAAACATAAACAACATAGAAAACATATTTGAGGAAATCATTCAAGAAAAATTCCCTAATCTTGTTACAGAGGTAGACATCCAGACACAAGAAATCAAGAGATCACCTGCAGGATACTACACAAAATGAACATCACCTTTCTCAAAGAGCTTAAAACAGAGCTACCATTTGAATCATGACTTATATACCCAAAGGAATATAGATTATACCAGAAAGATACATGTACTCCTATGCTCATTGCCACACTATTCACAATAGCAAAGTCATGGAATCAACATAGGTGTCCATCAATGGTGGATTGGATAAAGAAAATGTCATACATATATACCATGGAATACTACACAGCTATAAAAATAAAAAAATCATGTTCTTGACAGCAACATGGATGCAGTTGGAAGATATCATCCCAAGCAAATTAGTGCAAGAACAGAAAACTAAATACTGCATGTTCTCTCTTATAAGTGGGAGCTCAACACTGGGCACACATGGGAACAATAGATGCTTAGGACTAGAAGGGGGAAGGAAATAGTAGGGGCAAGGCCTGAAAAATTACCTGCTGGATACTATGCTCACTACCTAGATGACAGGATAAATTGTACTCCAAACCTTGGCATTACACTATACACCTATGAAATAAACCTGCACATGTACCCTCTGAATCTGAAATAAGAGTATATCTAATATATATGTGTCATCATCTTTTAACAGAAACTGAGACTTATGGGTTAAGTAACTATATAACTCAGCCAGTGTGCATGATTTATAGAATTCAAACTCAAGTCTTCTGGGCTTCTCCCTATTTCAAAAAATTCAAATTTCTGTCAAGAACCCCTTGGGGTAGGGAGGAGGACACATGAAATGCGTTAGCACATGAAATTATTTTATGATGTCTTTTAATCTACTATATGTTGGTTAAACACATGATATATTTCAAATATATATACACCAAGACCTTGGAATGTTCATAAGTGCTGTTGGGACTAATGAAATCTAGATATACGTAAGTGTTACTGAACTCATAGCATCTTACTATTCCATATGTTTTTCGATCAGGGGATACCAAAAATGTAATATTACAACATAGATAAATGAATATTTTTGGATTATACTCAAGAACTACCACTGTTTGCCATATAGCTTCCTGAATCTACTCTTTAACATGTAATGCAAGCAGAGCACCACAGAGTTAAATTATTGTACCATGTGGCTCACTTACATGACAAATGAAAGCCATCATACTTGAGTTTAGGCTCAAGAGAGAAATTTTTCACCTGAGCATGGCAACCACTTAGCAGCTTATAACCTAAGAAATATGAGGGACTTGATTTAAAAAAATTATATTCCTAAGCATCGCCTCAGACCTATTAAGTCGAACTCTCTGGAGATGGGACCCACAAAATCATACTTTTAAAAACTCCCTAGGAAATTCTGTTACCCATAAAGTCTGAGAATCACCAGAGAAATGGATACCATGAAACAAGTGCTGACTATATAACACTGCATCTAAAGAAGATTCAAGGGATTAGCATAAAAGTACATAGGATGTAAGGCTTTGAACATAGTGGATTTTGTCCCTGAGGAAAACAGACTATGAACTGCTAACATGTTATTAACCAAGCAGCCTTTTTTTTCCCCTGCACTGAGATGTGAGGATGCTCTTCCAGACCAAATTTAAGATTTTTAAAATAAATTCTCTATTCTCCTACTTAATATAGCATAGAACAAACATCATTCATTAATATTGATATAGCCTTTGTCCTTATTGTTACTGTTTGTTGCATTTTATTTCATTTGTTTTCACATTCAGTCATTCATTTCTTGACATATGTTGAAAATTGGATATGGGAGTTTATCCTGCTGAGTCCGTTAAGATAATTCGTTGTCATGAAAAACTAATTGGCCTTAGAAGCTGTTAAGAAAATGGAAACCTCAATGCGATGAACAATGTGGAACGTTGAATTCTCACCATCCTGGATCAGCAAGAAACTTCCACCTTTAAGGTCAACTTCAAGTGATTGGCAGTGGCCTCCTGAGCACTGTGTTGAGAAAGATTCTGAGACCACATCTAACCCTAGACCAAGAGAAAAGAGTAGTGGGATTGATTACGGGCAAGGTGGCAGCAAAGTGCCAGGCATTTGCTATTCTTACTCTTAGAAGTTCAATATTTGCAGTGGAAATGTGTTCCAGGTTACATGGAACTCAAAGTCAGAATTCTGGAAATTTCTCTTTCATATGTGACATTTAATGTAAAATAAGCAGGATGCAATAAGGACAAATTTCCAAAGCTACATAACTACTTGACAATGCATACCAATGCTAGAACCATTTCACACCCATAAAATGTCTCACAATGTGACAAGTTCCCTTTAATCTTAGCCATATCTGTTACATAGCTTCTGGAAAGAAAATTGAGAACATTTCCACTGTGCCAAATCAGAAGGCAGTTCTCCTGAGCAGTGTGTCATGACGCCCTATCCCTCATATCAAGTTGACCCACAAACCATCAAAAAATAGTCTAGAATAGTCCAACTCCAAAGGAACCAAACCAGATAATGACTGGTTTTGTTCTCTTAAACAAAAAATGCATTTCCAGAAAAGGTGGGGAGAAGGGAGGGTTATCTGAGATAAAGTCAGCTCCATGAAACAGGACAGACTGAGTGAATGCCACATGTTGTGATGTGCTTTCTTCCCTGGAACCTACTGAGTAGAGGGGTGGAGGACAGGCCTACAGGAGTGTGGTTATAGATTCTCCTTCCCAAATGCACTTTGAAATGCATCATCATCGAATCAGTAATTAGAGAATTGCATTTCTCCTGATGGACTTTTACACACAGAGATGCTCACAGCTTTATAGATATCTTACATCTCTAACAGTTAGATACCATTCCACTACTCCAGACAACTGGGACTAAAAGACAAATTAACATCGAAAACATTTCCACACCTTCCTTCTCTTAGAACCACTAGATAGTGCCCTTTCATTTCTCTGCTCTTTCCTTTTAATGGTTTTAAATTGATTTCTTAAAAAACAAATCCTGTACAGAATGTTCCTCCAATCTGTAGAGATATACACCATTGGTGCCCATAAAGAAACTGATGCTTCATACAAGCAGCTTAATCAGACTCATCCTGGAGTGCAGGCATTGTCTACAGATGATTGCAGAAGGAAAGGGAATGACAGCAGAGTACAAGGACTGAGGCAAGCTGGAGGTGGTCCCTGCAGCTGTATCCTGTGATGCTTGGCAACAGGAAATGAGATTAAAGAAGTATATCTCATTTCCCCAAACACAAGGCTTTTCCAACTTACTACATCTTCTCTATACCTGGCCAGGTGTGATTCACTACAAAGATAAGGAGTGAGAAGAAAGGAACAAGAAGCTGCAACTAGATCCTTCTGCCAGGTTTACAGGCGGACTCCACTAGCAGCACAGATGCTAGCTTATTTGGGGACCTTGTGCAAACTAGAAAAAGGTAACCTTTGCTCAAAACACTTTACTGCCATCTGCTGGAATGTTGTCAATATAACTATTTATATGTAGTCACTACAAGAAAATGTCATCCCCTGGAGGTGTGCCCTGTCGCTGTACAACCCCAAGGATTGTAAATTGAGGTTGCCTCGGGAGGAAATCTAGCCTGGCAGGCAGGTGGAACAGGAAATCCCAAGACTGTACAAGCATGGTTTTGGGCCAGTCTACAGCAGGAGACTACAACATGTAAATCAAGCTAGGGCGTAAGCCATGATGAAGCGCTCCAGGGGGAGCCCAGGCTCAGGAAGCCAGGGGAGTCATTGCCTCTGCAGTGAGGCTGATTGCACCAGTTGCTGATGGAGGCAGAAGAAATTCAACAAGTCCAAGATGGGCCCTAGCACCAACCAGACTGAGAGAGTCACGCAGGCTGCAGTGCACAGAATCAGACACACATCTTCAGAAAATGAGCATAATTGCAAGTAAATAATTACAACACAGGCTGCATAAGCACCCCACCATAGATGTTAGCCCATAGGGCTGTAGGAGTGCAAAACAGGTGCACATAACCCCATCTTGGAGAACCTGAAAGGGTTCCAGAAGAAGCAATAACTAAGGTATGACCTGGATAGAACACAGTTCCTGCCCTCAAGGAGTTTAGAGAATGGGTCTGACCGATCTAATACAATAGCCAGTAGCTACATGTAGCTATTGAGCACTCAAAATGTGGCCAGTGCAATGGAGGAACTATAATTTTAATTAATTTTCATTTTAAAATGGAAGCAATCCAAAATACTTTTCCCATTAAACACAACTGTACTGTTTGGTAGGATTACATTTCACTCTAACCATTACATTGAATAAGATATTATGACTGTAGTGTAATGTACGCGTTATTTTTTTCCTTTTAGAAAAATTATATATGTTACTCTCATTATATGTCGATTAGAGAGCACTGCTTTACACCAAAGAGTTGGTCATACAGTCTGAAAAGTAAAGCAAAGCATTCACTATAATGCTGGCATAGCAGTAGCCTTACCTACTACTCATGTTACCTGGAAATATTAAACAAAATGCTCAGAGGATCCTAGATGGCAGAGAAAAATAACACATATTAAAAGCAAATGAATGTAAGCTGAATTTATGAATAAATGGATGGCACATACTTAGGCAGAGAATAAAAGCAGTAGATTTTAGAGAAGTATCTCACAATCTGGACAGAGGCTGGTCCTTACCCTGGGGTAGGGTTCATGGCTGCTACAGATGTGGAAATATAAGGTTCACTTATATTACATCAATCAGTGTGCCTTAGGCTGCAAATAATAAAAAGTCTAACAGCCAGCAGTTTAAACTTAAAAGACATCTATGGTTTACTGTTTAAAAACCCAGAGGTAAAAACAAAACCAAAAAAAATCTATGGGTGGCTCAGTAGCTCAAATGTATCTTCAGAAATTCAGCAATTGCTATCCTTCTCTCCATCTTCTTAAGGAGTTAGTGTTTTGTCTTAGACTTGTCACCTGAAGGTCCCAAGACAAGAAGCAATGGGAGTGGGAACAGCCAAGGTAGAGAATCTTTCCTTTAGTTCATTGACATTCCAGTTCTATCCTCAGCTTCCAAGGAGGCAGAGATCGCAATCATCTGGCAAGGGAGAGCCAGAAAGCCAAAACATGTTTACATGAATCATAAAGTATTCCATCGAAACTGGACATACTGCTGCAGGAATTATGCTGAGGTCCTATTAGCAAGGACTAAAGGAAGTTCATGCATAATGTCTACCACATTCACTAATTCTGGGGTCCTTGTTTCATGATATTTAAATATCCTATATTCTGATTCTTAGCAGATAATTGGCAAAAAGACACTTTCTGAAATGATAAAACATAATATTTTTATAATCATATATGAAGGAGTAGAGCTATAGCTCTAGCCTACAATTCTCTTATTCTCATTCAGGAAAAGCGATGTCATCTCAGTCCATTATCTTCACTGAGAAGGACAAGTACAAGATTCACAATGACTGAACTGAAAAACTTGTTTTTACTGAGAAAAAGGAATTGTTTTTAGTATTCTTATAAAGGGATGAGAAAACTGTAAATTGCTCAGCATTAATGAGCCAAAAACAAGTTATTTTTCAAATTTCTCTAAGTAACAAGTGTTGTAAATTGAACCCTGTATTCAGTGATTTTTAAGACACATTTCTTAGAAAAATATTCTGTTAGGAGCTATATACCAAAGACTGAAGAGTGGGAAGCAAAAATAAATATCAATAATTTTGGACACTGAGGAAACAGAATCTCTATGTGATAATCACATGGAAATTAAAATGCAACTTCATGATATACTTCACAGTATGCTTGTAAACCACTACATGGACTGCCTTGCCACCAGGAGAGGCCACACAGCTCATCCTCTGCAAGGATGTGTCAGTCTACAGAAAAGAATGATGCAGACATAAATCAAATGAAACTGAATTATGTTTAATAATTAGAAGTACATGTGAGCCTTTCATTTCTAAAGGTATTTATTCCATTTCTATTTGGTTCTAGATGCTGAAGTAGGTCCTGGCAATACAGAAGAAAAGAGCACTAGGTCCTACCCAAAATCTGTTCATAGCCTAATGGGAGAGACAAATGGGAAAACAAATGCCATTCATTAGAATAACGTGTCTTTTATTAATAAAGACAAGAGGCTATAATAATGTCTCATAGAGGAGGTGATACTTGAGTTTTTTTAAATGATTAAACATTTTCCAGGGAGACAATGAGATAAAGGAGAGCTCTGGATGAGAAACTAAAGGCAGCCATTTGATAAGCAGAATGGTGGTTGGAGAACTGGGCAAATTGTTTCACAGTGAGTATAATGAAGAGGAGTCCATGGCTCTTCAGAACAGAAAGAAAAAGGCAGAGAAGACATGCAAAGGGTCTTGTACTGCAATATGGTGAAGTAGTAAATACAGAGTTTTGCAGTTGAAAAGACCCAAAATTGTGTCCCAGCTCCTTCACTACAAGCCATGTGATTTTTAATAAGACATTTCCATTTTCTGAGGCTCAATTCTTCTCTTTAGCTATAAAATTGGGTAATAAATACTTCCCAGGACTCTTGCATGGGTGACATAAGATGATGATATAAAATAAATAATTTTAAAAGTGATTATAATGGCACTTGGATAAACTATGATTATAAAAGTACTCGGTAAATTGCAAAGCAGTATATTAGCATCCATTATGCTTATCAATATATATGCTTTGTTGTTAAGCAGGATATTAAAAAAATACCATGTATTCATGGTACTACCATCCAGGAACATTAGCGCTGCTGTTTCCCAGTGAATTCATGGAGGCAAAAGGGGCAGCAAACTAGCTTTAGTTGTGAGAAGTTATCTAATAGCTAAAACAATGCTACTTAACTATATTGTGACTCTCGTGGCAAAGAGTCACTAAAGACTACGTCAGAAAGTGCTGAAAACTTAGTAGATGGGCCTGTTGATGTAATTCAGTGATAGTTTTATCGGTATCTTTTTTTTTTTTTTTTTTTGAGACAGAGTTTCGCTCCTGTTACCCAGGCTGGAGTGCAATGGCGCGATCTCGGCTCACCGCAACCTCCGCCTCCTGGGTTCA
>NW_016107655.1:363654-402443 GCF_001604975.1 Cebus imitator
CCAGGATGGTCTCGATCTCTTGACCTCGTGATCCACCCGCCTCGGCCTCCCAAAGTGCTGGGATTACAGGCTTGAGCCACCGCGCCCGGCGTTTTATAGGTATCTTTAATGGAGCTGTTTCATTTCCATCTGAACCTATTAGCTACTGAGCATATTCCAATCCTTTCTCACAGAAAAATAAGGCAGTTGTGTTATTAGGAGCGATGATCAAATGTGCTGGTTACAGCTTCACCACCATTACCAGCATCCCATTCCAATTGTGCCTGTGGAACCTGGTTACCATGGCGACCATTTACAAACTCTTCAAAAGGTCTTTCAGAGAAGTTCTTCTGGAGTATAAGGTGCAGCCAAAGCCAGGGTTGGCTCCAATAAGTAAATCTGAGCTCTAGCTTCAGCTATATTCCTGAGTATTCCTAAGGTTTGAGAAATGATCTCAACTTATTAGGCTTTGATTGCTCCTAACCCAGAGAAAGAAGGTTAGTCTTCATTTTTATAAGGCTATGTGAGCACTGTCCTTCAAATGGAAAATTACTGAGAGCCCACGCCATAACAGGTACTTTACGAATGTAGTCTGCATGGTTGTATCTTTTTATCTACCAAAGCATTTGTAACAGTTTCTTTCAGTCTCATTTCTCATTTCTGAGCCATCCAAGTGACCTTCTCCACCAAAGGTGAGCCTTTTTAGAAAGATGCAGTTACTCTTTCAAAAACTTACATCTTTATAAATAGATGGCAATGCCTTTGTAATATTCCTTAAAGAGTGAATCTGGCTGTCAAAGTTGTCTCATAGACTTTCCAAGGAGCTCTGGTGCAGGAGGTCGTGAGACCAAGGCCCCAGGGGAGCAATGTGCTGATATGCATAAGAACCTCAACATCATTTGGTGCACTTAAGGTAAAAGGAAAGATGAACTTTTCATAGGAAGATCTAGGTTTAAAGCTCTAATTCTCTCATCTGTTATCTGTGTAACCTTGGATAAGTCACTTGATTTCTCATCCACTGTGGTCGAATCTGAAAATATTAAGACTATCTCTCAAGCTTGTTGTTAGACTCAAAGAAGATACAGTATATGTGAAAATTATTTAAGAGCATTTGTTGTTACTTTCTCAGATACCAGCCTGTCCTCTACACTGACTAATTCTGAAATGGTACATGACAAATATTGAGCTAAGGTATAAGGACTGGTAAGACAGCCAGAACCAGATGAGGAAACAAAATAAGAATGACTACTCTGAAAAAAAATAGATGACTTATGACTAGTATTTAGGGAGGAAGAGACTTCTGTCTTCAAACTCTTGAAAGATTATCATGTGAAAGCAGGAAGAGATTTGTGAAGGAGGGCAAACGTAGCATTAGCTGATCAAAAAAAAAAAAACACAGTACAGTAATGTGGCTAATCGACTTTGATATCAGAACTTGGGTTGATACAGTTCTGCCACTCTTTCTGGATGACCTTGGGCAGTTAATTTCTCTAAGCTTCAATTCTTTCATCATTATAATAGAATTAATAATAGTAATGACCTCATATTGTTGTTGTGAGGATTAAACAAGATTAGAGATACAAGTCTTAGAGAGCCAATGGCTCATGGAAATGTTTCTATAAATATTGACTGCTTTTATTAAATGATGAGAGGTTGAGTAGGAAGAATAGGAAGATAGTCTAATGGGTGGAAGTTTCTGGGAGACAGATTCAATTCCATAGGAGGGAAGCATTTCCAGGGATAAATGCCATTTGGCAATGGAGAGGGTATGCTGTCCTAGTTCCTCTTTCTGAGCAGGATCACTGGATGCTGCCTTAAGCCATGGTCTTTACCTATAAAACTTGGCCTAGGGGTCAATCAGTACCTTTCCCTAATTTGAGAGCTGAGGAATTAACTAATTCAAAATCCCAGAAGACGATGCTAATACATTGTCAAAAGAGAGAGGATCGTGGAGAGAGTCCAGCAAGGAAGAGGGAGTAAGGGAGAATCTGGAGTTAATCCTCACCAACAAAGAAGCAGCTGCTGGTGTGTGTGTGTGTGTGTGTGTGTGTGTGTGTGTGTGTGCGCGCGCGCACGCGCGCGCGTGTGCATAAGGCTATCCAGTGGGGATTGTTGGAGCAAAAGAATACCCAGCCAGGGGCAGATACCCTCTTAAGGCACTAAGTTTTCAGTCACTAAATATTTTCCTATAGAAGCCAAGAGCCCTCTAATAGGAAACAACAGATGGTGTTCTACCTCTATTAGAAAACTTGGTCTGCACGTATGACTTCTACATATATACTTCCAAACCTAACAGTTATACTTCTCAATGGGTTGTAAGGCCCCATATAAGATTTCTATATAGCCACCTTCTTTCCTCCACCCCTTTCCATATATTTAGCCAACACATATTTATGAGTCCCTACTATGTAGCAGACATGACGCTAGCTACTGAGGAAACATAGTTCCTGTCGTTGGGAAGCTTACAGCCTACCAGTGTTGTCCAGTAGCTGTGTAATGTGAGCTGCATGTATAATTTAACATTTTCTGGAAGCCACAGTAAAACAAACAAACAAACAAACAAATGAACAATGAACTTAGACTTAATACTATGTGTTTTTTTTTAGATGGAGTCTCACTCTGTCATCCAGGCTGAAGTTCAGTGGCACCATCTCGGCTCACTTCAGTCTCCACCTCCAAGGTTCAAGCGATTCTCCTGCCTCAGCCTCCTGAGTAGCTGGGATTACAGGTACACACCACCACACCCAGCTAATATTTTTGTATTTTTAGTAGAGACAGGGTTTCACCATGTTGACCAGGATGGTCTCGATCTCCTAACCTCCTGATCAGCCTGCCTCAGGCTCCCAAAGTGCTAGGATTACAGGCGTGAGCCACCACGCCCTGCCAATATTGTATCTTATTTAACTAAGTATATCCTATTGGGTATTTAGTTAAATAAGATACAGTATTTATCTTAACATGTAATTAACGTTTTAAAAATTCTTAATTAACTATTCTGCATTTTTTGTATTAAGTCTTTGAAAATCCAGTACATTTTTTACACTTACATCACATCTCAATTTGGACTAGCCATGCTTCAAGTGTTCAATGGACATATGTGCCTATTGCTCCCATATTGAACAGTGCAAGTTTAGTAGAGAAAAGGGTTATTTTAGAAAATAATAACTATGTAGACTGAGAGCAGAGATAAGCCTGGTTTTGTGGGTTAGTAATGGTGTACTGGTAATTGTTTAAAAACTGGCTTGGGAGAGTAGATAATTTATAATATTTGCAGATTTCCATGATGCCTTAATCTAAATATTGGGCCAACAGAAATAACACCTTCTTCTGGGATCATGAAATTGTTCCTTAGTGGTGAAGAAACAAACTTCCCTCCTTTAGAAAGTAGGCACAAAAGTAAGTCAGAGCCATCAGAGAGAACGTGGCCTGGTCTCATAGTCAGGTGATCTAAACTCTGAGCCTAAAAGTTTAATTATCTTCAGAAGGTCCTCACACTTTAGCTCATCTGTGCAGCAGGGATTATGGCAATTGCTATGAAGCCACAAAGTGATACAGTGCATGAAGGAGTCATGCAAGGACCAATACAAATTTTTATTATTTACTATTGCAAACTTCCATCAATGAGGTTTTCAAACTATTTATCTTCTAATTGACCAATGAAGATTATATATATTTACAGTATATAACATCATGTTTTGATTAATGTATACATTTTGAACTGGCTAAATCAAGCATTAGTTTGATTATAACACGTTAATTGATTACATTGTAATATGTTAATTATAACATGTATTACATACTTATTTTTGTGATAAAAACAATATTTACTGTGTAAAAATTTCCAAGTACACAATATAGTTTATTAACTATAATCACATCTATTGTACAGTTGTACAACAGATCTCTTAAACTTATTCCTTCTGTCTAACTAAAACGTGTCTTTTAGCCAATATCTCCCTAACCGTACCCTGAGAGTTCTTATTAATTATTCTAGCTTGCCCACTTAGGAGGTACTGTTACTATGGGAAGGCAGGTGGCCACTTAAAGGCCCCAGGGAAGCTCCGAACTGTCATGTTCCTAGGAAAGATGAGGAGCAATTGCCAGGACTAAGGCTGCCCAGCCCCCTCCCAACATATTCCTGCTGCCCAGGAAAAGTAGCTTCCTAGAGAGATAATTAAGAGATGGTGGCAATTTCTGCATGTCTCTGTGGCACTTATTAATGAAAAGGGGTAGGGAGGAGCATGATTTACTCCTGGTTCTGTAATATCACCAAGCAATACAACTTCTCAAATAAATATTGTCAATTAATTGCCATCAATCCTCAAAAGCCCAGCTGTGATGTTGTAATTAATGGGCATTTCTATCAAAGTTTCTCACGCAGCAGAACTAGAACAGATGGCTACAGGTGATCAACAGATCTAGGTGATATAGGGGCAAATATTAATAACTATCACTATTTATCAAATGTTTCCTGGGGCTGGCTTCAGCCACAAAAGCAGGTGCTGTATATTCTGAGCTGCCCATTTAAGCAGTAAGAATTATGATGATGCTCAACGTTTAAGGCTGGTAAAAGCCCTCCAGCCAGTATCTCCTCATCTATTAAGCAGAGCAGCCTCATAACCCACACTCCAGAGTTTAGTTTAGAAGGCTTTGCTTTTCCTTGTCATGATGTGTGAATCCAGGTAATTGTTACTGATCTTTTGAGGTGGACACGGGAGACACATCAAATCATCAAGACATCTGGTAAAATGTCCAGAGCAGAAAGTCATGTGGTGCCAGAATCTCCCCAGGGGAGAAAGAAGGGTTAGAGTTGCCAGATGAAATACAGGACGCCCATGCAACATTTGGGGAATACTTACCTTAACAGATTATTTGATGTTACCTTGTGATGTAAATCTTACTTGGAGTCCTGTATTTTTATCTGCTGCACCTGGCAACCCTAAGATGGGTACCTCCCAGGTTAAAGGTATAGCAGCTAGCTAACTTGTCCTACGTTAACAAGTAATATCCTCCTCACATTCCTTGTACTAGGAAAATGAATTGCTTGTGACAAATATTAATTAAAAGCCAAAATTGTATCTTTTGAAGTATACTTGTGCTATCCCATTTTCCGTCTTTCCTTTGAATTCACAGAAATAATAAAGTCCTCCCTCTTTACTATAGGCTAAAATGGGCTTTGTCTTCTTTTGAGTTATTTCAAGGCCTCAGGGCCACATTTATTATGGGCCATATTCTCTAACAAATATTTCACAGATAGCAATTAGTGCTCACAACCAGCCCACAAAGAAGGTANAAAAAAAAAAAAAAAAAAAAGGAAGAAGAAGAAAAAGAAGAAGTAGAAAAATGTCAAGGTTATCAGAACCTAGGAAAGTCCAAAACCCTGCCACAGCCAAGAGGAGCCTAGAGAGACATCACAACCTAAGTGTGATGCAGTATCTTGGATTGGATCCTAAAGTAGAAAAGGGACATTAGGGAAAAGCTAAGGAAATAAAATTATGGACTTTACTTAATAATAATGTATCAATATTGATTCATTAATTAAGAAAAATGTATCATCCTCATATAAGATATTGATAATAGGGAAATTGGTGTGGGGTATGTGGGAACTCTACACTGACTCCTCCACTTTTCTGTAAATCTAAAACTGTTTTCAAAAATAGTCTATTGTACATAAAACTGAGAAACTCTATAAAACAATAGTTTTCATACATTAAAGAATAGAAAAGATTTCTTAATCTCTATTTTATAGATAAATAAATGAAATTCCATAGAACTTAAGCACCTTTCCCAGATTGTACAGGTAAATCAATGGCAGACATAGGATTCAAACCCAGGTAGACTCCAGAACCCATGGTGAGATGCATTTTGTGTAAAATCAATCCAGGGGTACACTGTTTGGGAGCCTTCCTCTCAGGGAATTATAAGGATCTATTGGAATTAGAAACTATGTCAACTTCTTTGTAAGGTGGGTTGTTTTTCAAATAAAACAGATCTGCTTGACTTTTAAATTTAACTACTAACTGAGGCTTCACTAATCGAGTTGCAAGGGTCTAAGAATAATCCCAAATTGTGTTCACCTTGAGATTTAGGCTGTCAGGACAAGTCTGAAGGATACTAGGGCCCAGGGGAAGAGGTGGGGTGGGTATGATTCAAGGACAGGGGCCTAGGCTTAGAGGAGTGGAAGTACCCAGGAAGAAGATGTCACTCTCTCTCAGATTGTTCCCCTAACCTCTGGAGACTGGAGTCTGAATGATGGAGAAAGAGAGCCGCAATAAACAAGTTAGTAAATACAGCTTTGTTTGTTTATGATGTCCCTGGGCCATTAAGGGGACATTAGCAGCAGCAGGTTCTATGGTGACATGACAGGACACACGAGGTCAGTGCCAGCAGCCTGTGGATGGGCATAACAGCTTTCAACAGTAACCACTCCATCAGGCAGTGGCAGGGCAGGGCTGTAAGAAATCTCCACAGCAGATCGGAGCCTGAGAGGAAAAAGGCTAAAGGCAGGTTTGGCAGGGGAGCGGACAGCATGTGTGAGATCTGCTGCAGAGACTTTCAGGACCCTTTTGGAGGAAATCAAGATCCCACCAGGCAGGTGGGGGCAGAGATAAGAACAAACTGATTTCTGGTTATTTTTATAAAATATTCTTAATCCCTGGCTGACTTTCTCTGGAATAATTAGGGTACATGAAAAACAATGGGAACCTCACTCTTTTTACATAGCTTTCAAATTCAAAAATAGCCTCTGTTAATTCTAACAAGATAATTAATAAGAAAATGTAAGAAATAATTACTGTGAATTGTCTTGAAATGTACATTCTAGAATGTCTATCAACATGTAATAAACCTATGGTCTATAGCTACTTTAAGTTTTTCTTATGTCATTAAAAAGTATTAATTTCACAGCATGTCTAAAGTAAGGTTTCCCCTAAGAAAATGTATTTTTTTAACCCTGCTAAGCAACTTATAACCCTTTATAGGAGTCAGTTATTCAAAATGCTTTTATACATATCTACTGTTTTCCTCATATTTGTTTGAAAATCTTGAATGCAGTTATTACCAGGAATTTTCCCCTTGCACTGTTTTGGCACCTTGCAGATTACAAAAAGCCTACAGGATCACTTTCTTACTTCAATTCATTTAAATTCTACAGTGTGTGCAGGGTAGCATGAGTTGGTTGTAGTGGCAAGTCATCATTTGTTGAGTCCCATTAAGAGTCAGGCAGTGTAAAAGTGATGAATTATAATAGTTAACTATTGTTGAGGGTTTATTACATCCCAGGCACTGTTAGAAGCCCTTCCTATGAATTTTTTTAATTCAATAAGCTTCTGGTTCAGACCACAAAGCCAGACATTGCCACTGATATGTTCTGTTTATTGGGGTCAAGAGCCTCTTAAAGATGGATCATTTTCCTGAGAAATGGCTGGATCTAGCCATGTGCTTCCACATCTCACTGTAGCCCCTGTGGCACCCATCCCTTGACCTAGTGCTACCAGACAGATCCTGGCTGGGAGCTGATGCAGGACACCAGATGGCCCATGATATAAAGAAATCCATATGGCTATAACTTAAATGCAATAAGAGGCATGATGGAGTAGAATCTAGCCCCCTGTGTTTCTTGGGTGGCCAAAGCATTTCTTAATCCAGGGAGGTAATAAAAAGAGACAACATCTTCAGCTGTACAGGGTCTAATCCTCTCAGGCCAGGCCAAAAGATAGAAATAGATCCACTATCTTGGGTTTAATTTCATCAGGATTCTCCCAGAGGGGTAATTCACACATGGGATTCCAAGGCCAAATTGAACTGGTGACTTAGCTCGCCAGGATGCAAGGGATGAGCTGTAAACCAGAGACTGAAGGTGTGGGGCTGGGAACCAAGAAGCAGATTATATTAATCATGTGTTTTATTTTCTCTATTTTTATGAGGCTTTGACATCTTGTGGATCTGGGAGGGACTGCCCCTTCCAGGGTTAGCTAATTCTTAAAGATAACAAACTTCTGAGAGCATGCCCTTGATATGCAAACCAACCAGTTCTCCCCCTTTTATCAGGCTACTGCAGTCTCTGCTATTCTAGTCTGTAATAGCCTAGTGTAGACTATACAACTTCCCTACCCTAGTTATCACAGGGTCAGTTATCAGCCAAGTAGGAACAGGCCCTATACTCCAGAGCTTGCTGAAATTATTCAAATAGCTAATCCTAAAATGATCCTCATGACCCTGTCTCACCCATTCCTTCCCATGAAAACCAAAATAAAGCCTGTCACCCATGCTTTCCCCCTACACCCTCTGCCTCCTGATTGACATTGGTACTTCTCCATGGGGTTTGGTTAATAATCCCAGAGGACACAATCCTGAACGCCATAATCTGAATGTTGAAATCCCAAAAGACCAAAATCCCTGAAGTCTAAATCCCTACAGTCTAAAATTCCTAATGTCTAATTGAACCCCAAATCAAAACGACAGAGTTGGAGTTACGTATGATCAAGGCTTCTGAAACTGAGTTCAAGATGTTACCAATAAAATTTGTTTTTTTTTTCCATTCAGCGCAATGCATTTGACAGAAAATTCCGAAGTGTGGATTGGCCGTGTGATATGGCAAAGACGAAAACTTCACTTTAAAAACGCGTCATTTGTCTGCATTGGTATTCCTTCCAACTGATGAAATTCCAGTTGGAATTTTAACTCATAATTTTTATGAGTTAAAGCCATATTCTCCTGAAGAAGCTTAACGAAGTTACAGACTGGTTCAAAAATAATTATATGCACAGAATAAGAAGAAGACACGCAACAGTGTTGCTGTCCATCACCAATATTGTTTTTGCCAAATTTTTGGTCTGTATAGGAGTGCATGGGAAATGAATTTCCACATGTCCAAAACAACATGGAAGCATGGCAAGAAGATGAGAAATTTTAATAGCAAATGCTCATGTCGGGGTACAGCAAATCATAGAATTTCGAAAAGAGCAGCACCACAGTGAACACATTCTCCATGGAGGGTTATACCCTGTAAGAAAAAAATGCAGCTATGCCTGACTGTGGAGGACTTCAAAATATAGTCAATGATGGTGAAAATCCAGCTCTTAGGGACGATCTCCATGCAATTGCCCATAAACTATTTCTGCAATGTACTTTTTCATATGTCAAATTTTCTTTTTCATTTCTTGGGGGGTTTTCTGGGGTTATTTTTTCCTTTTCAGTTTTTCCCCACTAATTTAAATTGTCAGCATTATCTTTTACAATTTGCTATGCTAAGTATCTCATATTTGCATCATTTTCAATATTGAAGATATAAATTGCATAGAGACTTTTAGAGAGTTCCAACTCATTTTATGTATTTTTTTTGCAGATTTGACTCTATGTAAGTGCATTATCAAAATGTTGACTTTGTGTGGAAGCATTGGGTATGTACATAACAACATTGAAACTTTCTCAGTAAATGAAGGCAGGTCATTTGTTACATCTGCATTTGTGAAAGATAAATTCTCTCCAGATCTCAATTATTTGGGAGACTGCATATGCAGTGGTGACCCATGGTGGGTTTTGATCAAACATCAAAAGACTTGGGTTATTTGTCACAGTGTTTCAGATGAGAGAGGTTATAAAGCTGGTGTGCACAATTACCAACCATAGCAATATACATTTGTCTATTTCCATTTTTGACCTTTTTTTATAAATACAGTTCGTCTGCTTATGATTGTTATACCTGCATGACTTGTTACCATACCTGAGTGTTTATGCTTGCAAAAAGATGTTATTGTATATTTTACTGTGTACAATGGCCTATGAAGTATTCTATCATGCTTTTATATACTTCTCAAATAAATATTTTAAAAACATAAATAAGTGTCTTTTAAATGATGTCCTTTAGTGGCCAGGTGTGGTGACTCACACTTGTAATCCCAGCACCTTGAGAGGCTGAGGTGGGAGGATCACTTGAGACCAGAAGTCAAGACCAGCCTGGGAAACATAGCAAGTCTTTGTCTCTACAAAAAAATTAATATATAAAAAAAGAAAAAAAATAGTGTCTTTTGTTATTTTTCCAGAATTATATTTTCAGGCTCTTTCAGGATTATGGTCAGCTCCCAGTTTGGAGAACTCACTTAAGAAACCCCGCTCTCCACACATGGAACTTAGCAAAGAATTGGCATTCAGCAAACACTGAGTTGGCAAAGGCAGTGCCTCTGTTGCTTGAGTACAAAGATTTCTTAGTTTGGATTCCCTCAGAAGCAAACCCTGAATCTGCCGCAAGTGGTACTGAATGCAAGCAGTTATTCGTCAGGTGAAGAAAATACCCATAGGAGAGAGGAGGAGTGAGACAGAGAAAACAAAGGCAGCATATTACAGGTGCATTATCAAGCCGGCTACCACAGTACGAAACCGTGGCTCAGTGTCACTGAAAAACCTTTGGAGGCCATGTGCCTCAAAGTGATCCTCCCAGAGGAGTGAGGGAGCTGGAGTACACACCCACCAGTTCACTGGCAAGGGCTTCTCTCAGGGGACGTCAATGCTCTAGCACTTCTGTCTCGCCCAGCGCATGGCAAGGCAGACTCTAGTGACTAGAGAAGGCCCTCAGGCGAAGAAATGCAAGTGCTGTCAGTTGGATGGGTGTCCAGTGGGCTATGGGTGTGGTATATGGGACATCTACTACAGAAAAGAGCATTGGCAGTTTCTGAAAATCCCAACAAAGATCTCCTAGACTTCATTCTCCAAAACCAAGACAGGAGCAATGTCAGTTGATTCCTATATTAAATATATACTGTCTGTTTTCACGCATGCCAATGGTACAATCTAGTAAAGACAAAAAAGGAGACAAGATGATAAAACGGAAGAACTGTGGGGAAGGTAGTGTATCTATTCACATGGTTAAAATGCATGATTACTTTGAAAGAGCCCCATGTCCAGAGAGGCTTGCTCTATACTTTTCATGCCATTTTAAGGGGAAATCATAACAGGGACTGACCTCATGATCAAATCCCAGCATTCAGACAATGCTATATCAACATCCTTCAATGGGTAAGTTTGCCTATCCACTTTGTGCTGCCATAACTCTACTTTTGTCAGTGGAACTATGACAATGACCACATATCACAAAGAGAAACACTTCATTGTATCAAACACAGAAGAATTCTAGGGATGACATGGAGTACCTCAAGGCATGCCCCAGACAGGATTTATCTGGCTGATTCCTCCCTCTTCTACACTGGAGGAGGAAGCACATGGAATTCTAAAATCATACTGACCTGGCTAAAGATCCCATTCATCCTTTTGCTAGCAGTAGGACTGAATCACATGGAGTCCTTGAGCTTCAGAATTCTCAAGTGTAAAGTGGGGATAAAAATACCTTCTTTACAGGCTTGTTGTGAGTGTGCAATGAGATACGGGTATAAACAAGCTTCACTAAGTGTAAAATGCTGCATCAGTGTTAGTAGTTGTCTTATGCTTCATAGACCATGACAACCTTGGCCACTAGTCCAAGAAGAACAAAATGATCATTCACAAAGGATAAGAAGAAAGGGGTTTCCTTTTATCTCTACTTCTAGGGAAGGGAAAACAAACCCGTCTCAGCTTCCTATATTTTATTATGCTTTAAAAAGTGAAAGGTATACTTCAAAGCACACCCCTCCCATTTCAGAGTGAGTCACGTGGCTAATCACCAACAGTAAAATCAAGCTCAAAAGGAGGAATGCTTAGTTTATTTTTTCAGCATTTGAAAGATGAAGCACTTAATTATGCATTCTGTAATTAGTTTGTAATTCCCACAAAAGGCGCAAGAGGAATGTTAATGGTGGCTGCATGCCCTGTGAGGAGGGAGCAATGTATCTGGTATTCAAGCACCATCCCATAAACGGGGTTCACTAAGTACACTGGGGCCATCACCAGCTTTGTTCAACTACAAAGAAATCCTAAAGGCAGCTCCCATCAGCACAGTGACAATGAAGGAGGAAGGCAAAATTCTTTATATATTAAGGTCTGCCAAGGCCATCACCTAGGGAGTTGACTGCTTAATTACTTCAGCTTTGTGGGACTGCTGGTCATCTCCTGAGAAGGAGATGAGGGAGTAGAGTTGAGATGACATTTTGTGTTGGATGTTCCCAGAAGTCACAGGGCTTGATTGCCTCTTTTGTATTGTTCATTTCTGCGCTGTTATACATTCCTCCCAGATCTGGTTCCCTTGGGTAGCAAGTAATTACCAAAAGCATTTCAAATTCCAAGGACTATAGAGTACGTTCAAGGTAATCAGGAGCAAGAAGTCTGCTCTCCAGGCCTAAGACCAAGCAATGGGGATGTAATCACTGAGCTGCCACCAATTCACTCAGCAGGTGCCTGGACTGACATGCCCTTTGGGAAGAGGAGTAGATTTTCTGTGCAAACCACAAAGTGTGACTTACATTCCAATTTGTTGGGCTCTACCTGCTCACAGAAGCAGAGGTCAGTTGGGTAGAACTGTTTGCAAAAGTGGCCCCAGTTATTCACTTCCCTGCCTCTAACATCTGTCTGCAATGTGATTTCGAAGTTCTTCCCATCAAAAGTCTGTTTCCTAATCCCTTGAGTCTGACCTAGCCTCATGATTTATTTTGGCCAACATAGTGTGGCAGAAATGCCATTCTGCCGGTTCCAAGCCTATGCCTGAAGAGACCTTGCACTTTTTTTCCTGGAACCCTGTCCAGCCACAATATCAATATGAACAAGCCCAGGCTAGCCTGCTGGCTAATGAGAGACACATGGCCCAGTCACCCCTATTGCCTCAACCAGCAGCCAGACTAGCCCCAGAAGTAGAGCATCCTACCTGACCCACAGCAGATCACAGATACATGAGCCGAGCCCTACCCACCTAACCCATAAAATTGTGAGTTAAATTAGTGGTGGTAGTTTTAAACCACTAAATTTCAGGGTGGCTTACTGTGTAGAAAAAGCTCCGTAGAGAGACATACCCCATAGTCTATTCTGGTGGCAAACGTCAGGCACCATGATGCCAGAGAAATAAAGTGTTTGGCTTCTCCAGAACAAGTACGAATGCTAGTCACAGATCAGTTCTAGAAAGATTCCACAACAGAACTGTCTGCACAGCTCCATCCCCTGTAAAAAGGCTTGGTCTGCCCACTTGAGCAACTACAAACACCAGCCTCTGGGTGTTGCTCTGCATCTCTGCAAGTAAGGTCAACTCCAGCTCTAACCCACCATTCCTTGAGCTCAATTTCTGTTTCTTGGCCTAGTTTTGCCCCCTGCCTTGGTTCCCACCATCTACCTACCCACATTTATCTTGAACATTTATCTCTCTGAGCTCAGCAAGATTCTCCCACTCCTTTCTCAGCTCCTCTTCATGCTCCTGCTTTCTGACTTCTGTTCATATCACTGGATCAGAACTGCTCACCCCAAGATCACTAATGGTCTCAACTCTATTTTCCTCTTACTCAACATCACTGCAGTATTTGACACTATTCTCTGTGACCTGCTTTTTAGAGAGCGTACTTATGAAAGTTTTCAAAGAGCCTCATTTGAAAGAATCCTTTTATTCTAGTAAGTCTCAAGGCTTGAACACAATCATAGTGAGGAATTTACATAGTCAGATGCATTTTCCAATGACAGAAGTATTTCCAATGTTAAGAAGAAAGATGGCTGCAATGTTTAAAAAAAAATGGGAAAGATGTGCTGAGTATGATTCTTCATGTTCTTAGCTTGTCCCAAACCAAGTCTATTTTTAAGGGCCTTGTTATATCCAAAAAGATAGATGGTGAACTCAAAAGAATACTGGACAAGGAGTCAGGAGTTCAGAGCTAGTCCCAGTTCTGCCATTTATCAGCAGTCCATCTTTGCAAGCTACTTAATGTCTCTGAACCACAATCTGTCATCTATGAAGTAGAAACAATTGCCAGACTGTAAACTACTTGAGGGTAGGGATTCTTTACATACTTCACCCACACAGCCTAGCCACATTGCCTACAACACAGTGGGTGTTCAATAAAAGCCTAAATGTTTGTTGGCTGAATTTAAAATCAGGAAAGTCCTTGCAGTTTATATGCATAAAATCATAAACTCTAATGGGATCACTACCATTTCTAAATTGCCAAATCCACCAGAATATAAGTCCCTCATTGTGATTTTATCCCTCTACAGAATTCTTCCTGATGGCCATTTAAACACATTTTCCTCTGAATGGAGTTGACAGTGGTGGAACAAAAGATAAGCTAAATCACTAGTCCTCAAGCTTTTGTGTATCAGAATTACTTGAAAAACTTTTTTGAACAAAGCCCAGATTTTTGCATCCCACCCTCAGAATTTGGAAGGATTGAGTTGGAGCCCAGGAGTCTTTTGTAAAAACTCAGTCTCTCCAAGTGATTCTGATGTAGTTGGTTTTTCCCATGATTTGGGAAATGGTGCCTTCACCCTTCAAGATGCTCACACTGTGTCCTGAACCTTCCCTCCCACCTGCCCTACAGAGGGCTCCTGGATAGTCATTCATACTGAGAGTCTCGCATTTTTAACCGTCTCAGCCCAAACGCCACCAATTGTACTGCTACACAAAGGGAAATGGCCTCTGGCCTTGGGGAGTGGCTGGGCTCTGCCCCAAAATACTAATTCAGAGTTTATGGAGGAGATTTAGTGAGACAGGTTCAGTCCCCTATAAATTTACGACTCAGAACATCTTTTTCTGTCTTGAAAGTGATTAGCAAAGCAGAATGGAGTCTTTGAAACGTTATTATCCTCCATAACAAAGAGATAAGCATGCATCTATTTAAGTTAGGACCGTTGTTATAGAAACTGCCTATTTTAAGTGTACAATAAAGAAACACCACATACTTCACTGAAATGAACACGCTCTCACTAGAACTTGGGAAGTCTTATTTGTTTTAAATGCACATCTTGGCTGACTGGGCATTCAGATGTGTTTGTCTCTCACCATGGAGACTGAGCAATGGCTCCTCTCCTTACCTCTAACATGTGCCTTAGGGTTCCAGGATATCCCAAACCCTTTATTTCACAGGCCCTGTTTAAATGCAAGAGACACTAAGTTAAGCAACTCTTTTACAGCAGCAAATGAGTTTTAAAGCATGAACGTATAAGTCTCTTATGTATCACATTACTCTGGTAAAAATAATTAGGGACTTCCTTCTTTGCCCATCACATAAAGGAAGGAAAACCCTTAGCCAACCTTGCAGGTCTTCTCAGTGGAATCCTCAAGAGGTTACTTCCTTCTGCCTCAACAACTTGAGGCAGATTTTCTGCTGTGACCCACTGCCAGAGCAGAAGTGTTCCCCTTACTGCACACTCTCCCCTGTCCTTCTCCTTGCTCTACTGGCCTGGTATTTGGAAAACCCCTGTTGGAAAAGATGCTCTGGATTGGGCTGCTTTCTATATCAGGTGTCTATAGCAAATCTTTTGTTAAAGTGCCAGATAGTAAATATTTTAGGCATAACCATTCAACTCTAGTAAGAAAGCAGCCATTTATGTAAGTGAATAAGCATGGTTATGTTGCATAAAACCATATTTGCTAAAATACATGAAAGGCTGCATGTGGCCTATGAGCCATAGTCTGCCAAACACTGCCATAGTAGATTCTATTGTGTTGCTACCCAGATTCTTTCCTCCAAAACTAACGTAGTCATAGCTCTAGATGCTGGGAACTATGGAGGCTGAAGGCTCTTAGCTGAATACCTCTTAGCTGAAGTGAGCAACCTTGCCCAAGATAACCTCTGTCTTCTCAAGGGCAGCCCACACCCAGTGATTCGGTTACAGGGGACCATAGAGGCCCCGTGCTTTGATCCAATCCAGCACAACTCTGAAAGACCATCCCAAACCCAGAGCTCCCTCTAAGTTGACTGAAGCTTTTTTTTTTTCTGCATTTCAGTTCAACTTTCCTTTCTTCCCAGTCTTGCTTTCTTCATTCCCACATGGGGGTTGATCCAGAGAGCACTGGCCATAAACTTTCTGCATTTAAATCTCAGAGCCTGCTTCCCAGAAAACCCAATCTGAAACAACCACTGGCCCTCTCCTTCCAATCCAGCTTCTCTTTAACCATGGCCCACACTGATGGGCTTACGTCCCTCCTAACTGGTCCCGTCAGTCTGTGTGGGCCGCTGTGCACAGGACTGGTCAGCAGAATTTCTAGGTATTGTTCCTCCTGAAACACATTTTGATCATTTTGCTCAGGTCACAGCCACTGCCACTAGCATGGGTGCTGCTACTACTGCCCACTCTGGAGAGCTGCGCACAGGTAAGTCTCAAACGGTATCCTGTATACAATACAGATTCCAGGGCCTCACACCTGCAAATTGTGTTACGGTAGATCTATGATGGAGCCTAGGAATCTATATACTTAACATGCATTAGCAAGCACCACAGGTGATTCTAAAATTGGTGGTTTGTGAACCATTCATTTAGAAAGTTTATACTATGCTAGCACATAGTAGCTACTTCATAAATATTGATTCAAGAGATATTTCTAAGTACCTATCTTGCTACCTATATAAACTGATTGATGTATGTATATATATGGATATGCAAATAGTAAATTAAGACCAATTAAATCAGCATATGAATAATCTGAATTACACATAGAACTCTAGAACTATATCTTCCTTGAGGATAAGAGTCATTAATAATACCTCATTGAGATGAGAACAGGATCAGACTGGTTAAACTTGGGAAGACGTTACCAGCTCACATATGAATACTGGACTGACATATAAAGTAAAGGCATGACAGAGCTAGATGCCAGAGAGTGGGAAAGAGAGAGGCTGCAGCATACCCTCTCCAAAGGGGGCAACCAAAACTTTTATCCATCAATTTTGACATGTAAAAATGGGAAAACAGTATTTCCAGGTCACCTAACTTTCAAGAGTAGACTAAATACTTAACAATATAAAATCTATAGGTTTTTAAACATTGGCTCATGTTTACTGTTTCTTGAGTCTGTAAACTCAATTAGACCCTCAGGTATTCTGCAGTAGCTAAAGTATTCTGAGGGTAGCAAGTAGGGTAACTGCTCTATTTGTGAAAAAGAAATATTCCAGAATTCCCAAGGATTGTGGTCAGAGAAGTTCTGGGGGCCACCTTTGCAGAAAAACACCACAAACATTCTTTAATGAGTCAGAAAGGAACAAAAGCAGAAGTTTATAAGGAAAACCAGAGTTCAATTCATATATAAACATTCCTGGAATGAGAGTGCAAGGGTCAGAAGGGAAGTACAGCTGAAGATCAGACTCCGCATCAACTCTGGGGATGACCAGGGGCTCGGTCAAAGCAGAGAAGGCAACTGCCTGAACAGAGGCCACCTCCAGGAGATGCAGAATAGGGGCTCAGCTTCACAGGTCACAGAACGTAGGCTGGTTAGAAGTCACTGTGAGAACTGGGTTCAAAATTAAGTTACGCTGCCAGCGGGAAGGATGTACTTTTGAGGCAGCAGAGGTCAGGGTATTACAGGCCTATCACAGAGCCATAAGAGAGACTACATTTTCAGTCACAGATGAATAAGCCAATGGCTGGTTCCAATCACTTTTATTTTTGTTTGTTTTAGTTGGCAAGTCAGCTATGATTGTATTCTAGAAGATAAATGTATGTAAGAACTGACATGAAAACTGGCATATCTAAAGGTTAATAATTTTAAAAGATTAAACAACTTCCTTAAAGATATCACACCTCCTAATGATGACTATAGTTATTAAAGTTAGGAAAGGAAGGAGACCCAGATGTTAGATGCACTTCCACCACTACCAGACTATGTGACAGGTGCCCACCCTGGCTTACTCCTTCTATAAAATAAGAAGTCAAAGGGGATAAACCTCAGGTTCCTTTCAGCATAAAACAGTATTTTTAGCATGTATTTTCAGCATGAAACAGTGGTCATCTAGATCTGAATATTTAGGCCTTGTTTGCCTGCAAGTAACAGAAAACATAACTCAATGTGGTTTAAGCAAGAAGGAAAATCATGATCTTATGTAATTTAAAATTATCTAGGGGGGAATCAGATATGGATTAATCAGGGCTTGAAGGATGTTCCCAGAAACCTTTATTTATTGGCTTTGCCTTCTAAGTATTAACCCCAGTCTTAGCATTCACATGAGAGCAACATGCTGCAACAATGCCAAGATCTATGTTCTCTTCAATTCAAGCCCAGTGGAAAGACTTCTTCTTTCCATCCCATGTCTCAGTGACAGTCCAAACATATATCATTGGCTTAGTAATGAACTTACCACCCAATCAAAATTCATCTTTGTAGCAGAAGAAGGCATACAATGTGTTGATTGGTTTAGGTAACATGTTCTTCTCCGAAGATGGAGAGTAAATTTTTACCAATAAAATTCCCAAAGAACTTGTACTAAAAGTGAAATAGACAGACTCTGAATGCCCAAAAGAAAGGCAAACAAAATCTGACCTTGTGACTTCATTAGATACAACATGCTGTATTCATAAATAAGCTGCTTTTCAAAACACATCCTTTCTGATAGGCTCATTAGGTCATATAAGGTATTACTCTCATAAAGATGTCATAGAAGAAACAGTTACCGTAATCTACCTCATGTTGGCGTTTGGGTCACTGACAAAGTCCTTCACGTATTGAACAGGCTCTACTTTGTTGTTGCTGTTGTTTTATCAAAAAACCTGCCAGTTTTAGGCATTGAAATCAAGAACTAATCCAAAGAAAATATACCCCTGCTACTGCTTTGGGTTCTTTAGGAAGAAAGTTGCTCACATTCTCCTAGTTGAGACTGTTACCTGTGGTTTTTCACCCTGGAAATGGCTTCATAGACCTCGAGAAAACCAGCTGATAAGTATGAAACTGATCCCACTCATTAGGCATCGAAATGAGAAGATTCAAGGGCACCTAAGTTCTGGGGAGAAAATCAGACAGAAAATTATCTAATGATATTTCATAGTTAAGAGCAAATAGGGTAAAATTTAAGATAGAGATTTTTTTTTAATTAGTGCCAGAATTCTCTGCTTGCGTTATTCATACTCCCCTAGTAGCTAGAGAAACTTCTCAGTGTGGAACTAAGCCAGAGGTTCCTAGGACCTCTTTGCCTTTCCACGTCTAAAAATGAGGCCATTGGAAAGGCAGAAAAGTGCAGCCATATGCTGGCATCAGTCAGATCTTTCCCCTTGATTCTGGCTGTTTCTTTAGAAAAGTTTTGGGGTTACCTGATGAGTGATCTAGCAAAGCTGGCAATTAAGTGTATGGTGAACCGCAGGAAAGGTTTCTTGTGCAACTCTCATTTCCGCTTGCTTTAACACACTATCTGAAGTTATCCTATAAGAAGTAGCGATGGCACAAAACTTGGAAGATTCACGAAAAGGAAGAAATCTAGGCCATGTTTTGAGGTAGTGTCATTAAAATGTCAAATGTACAGTAATGCAGGAGTGCTATTGTACAGATGATGTGGGTTTCATTAGTGTAGAGTTGATTCATAGTTATCCCTACTGCCGTATCACAAAGCCAAATATGCTGACTGTCCTTCTAAAGCTAGGCAATACACCAGTGTCTTATGTCTCAGTGATGGTTATCTTACTAATTTAACAGTCTTTTTTTCTGCAGTTAATCTAGTTGTAATATTTAATTTGCTGCAATTTTTTTGCTATTGCTTTCCAACATCCTCTCTTTTGTAGAAAATTTAAAAGGGCGTTTACAAAATAGGGGAAATTATTATGGGTCGAGCTCACCTCACAAGAACATCACAAGTTCATTTGTGTCCTATCTGTGAAAAAGAAAAAGATCTAGAAAAGTGACATAAACCCAGGACCTGGAAATCCAATACTTTGGACCACAGGTTCATAAGTAAGATATGCACAGGGAAATCTCAGTTACAATGAAATTCCGTGAGCTGAAAGCCCAGCAGTATGTTAGCTGCAAGAAATTATCATCCAAAGAAGAAAACTATGGCCCATGGGCCAAATCCTGTCCGCTGCCTATTTTTATAAGTAAAGTTTTAGTGGAACGCAACCACACTCATTCAAGAATTATCCATGGCTGCCTTCATACTACAACAACAGAGAAAAGGAGTTGTAATAGAGATTGTACGACCTACAACGCCTGAACTATTTACTATTCTGACCCTAGAAAAACAGAAAAAGTTCTTCCAAACTGTCCCAAAGGCTAGAAGCAAGTGGATTTTATGGTCTCCTGATCTTAGTTAGCATCTGGGTTTTATCACACCAATGAAAAGAGTGAGAAGGAAAGAGAGACCCAAGAACATGTGTACCCAGGAAGAAAATTAAATATTTCTCCTTGAGACCTCTAGCAGAGCAGGAGAAGGTTGCCCACCCTAGGCCTTCCAAATGCAGAAGTCTCCTTTCAATGAGGCGACAGTTCCATTATAGACCTCATAAGAGAAAGTGATGCACTTGATACACTTACAAAGAAAACACACCCCAATGACGAGCAGGCATGGGAATTAGTTGGGCTACCTGATTGTCACACCTCATAGTTCCATTCTTACATGCCTCACAGCAAGGTATATTCTTTGCCTCAGAGAGATTATGTGCGTTTTCCACTTAATACTGTTCATTGTAGCCATGACTTAAGGAATATTTGATATGGATATATTAACAACTATGTGCGTGAAGATAAAATGTGGAGTAATCTCAAAATTTTCACCTTTCCCTCATCACACCCCAAACTATTCTTTCTAACCTGTGACCCAATAGCTATCTGCCTTGAAAGCCATTATATTAGCAATCCTTCTTCTCAGAATGAACTTTCATGAGTGTGCTACATTGGGAGGATGGTGAGGGAAGAGAGGGTCAATTACTCTTCCCCTAGGGGCTAACTCTAGTTATATCTCTGCCTGCTTTGGTAGGATGTGTTGTTCTGAAGAATAAGGATCCAGTGGGAAATGTCTTTCCCTCTATGACCATCTTAATAATTTGCCATGTACTTAGCACACTAAAGTCTTTAAGAAACAATATAATAGAGAAGTTTGTTTAACTTTGCTTAACCCAGTATAAAACTTCATGACTTACAGTAAACGTTTGTTCTAACACTTACAAATCTGCTGGTTACAATAATTTGGCTGATGTAGGCTGCTTCAGGCTGAAAGTTGGTTGGGCTTAGTTCAGCTCAGCTTCTGGGGCCCAGCCTAGAGTGGCAGCAACTACACAGAGGAAGTTCTTGCACAAGCATATTTCAAGCCTCTGCTCATGTCAGATCTGCTAACATCTCACTGACCAAGGCAAGACATATAACCAAACCCGAGTCCAGAGGCAGGAGAATATATCCCACCCACCACAAGGCCATGGCATGAGCATGGGTGTGTGATTCAACCACTCTGACAACCCATTGGCTTTCCTGCATTTCTTCTAGCCCACCTTAACCCCACAAATATTCCAACTAATATCTTCAGCAGTTCCCAACTAACTTTTTTTGACCACAGGACTTTCTTCTAATATTATTCAAAACTAGTTGCATGAACATACTTCATGTACATCTACACACAACTGTATGCATTCCTATGGAGTGAGGCTCAATTTTCAAACACAAGATTCTTTATACTGTAAGAAAAAAAGAAGAAAAAAATCTCTCAGACCCATACTTTCTAAACATGTATGGGCCTCATGTGTAGAATGCTACTTGAAAGAACCTGAAATTGCAAGACTGGCCTCACATTGAATTTGAAAATTTTTCCAAGACTATGCCAGCTGTCAGGCGATCATTACTGACTCCTTGAGATATATTGACTTCAATAATTGTCCAACTTTCCTCCCATTCAGCAGGAATTTCAGGAAACTGGCCTGGGAACCTGAGCTGGGTTATAGGTGGAAGACATTAGCTTCTTTATCACCTGTTTGGTTCTCAATTTCAAGGAGACTTAAGAGGTAGCATCTGGGGTGAAACAAAATCAGAAGGCAAGCAACTAGTGGTGTCAGCTGAATAGGTTGATGAGCTAGGCAACAAAAACAAGAACCAGATACAAATCATCCAAGGCACAGCAGCTGGGTCCAGGACTGGGGCAGGCAGGGGTGGTTGCATTGCTTCAAAAGAGTTCGGTAAACCCTACAGCCCCTCGACTTTGCTGAGGAGTGAAAAGAATCTTGGGTCAGTCTGGACCAGTTATGAGTTGCTGGGTGGAACCTGGGGACACCACAAGTTAGACTTAGCAATCATTTCATAGTTAATAGAAGGGTTTTTAGAATATTCTAAAGCACGTTTCAGAAAACGCAAGTTATGTGGTATGCTAATGGATATTATATGAAATAGGATTCCATGGTCAAATGAGTTTTGGAAACGGTTAAATAAGTTTAGAGGGATTTCTTGGCAGGACTTTACAGAATCTTTATAATGATAATGTTTACTGCCAATCTTCAAGAGGAATATATCATTTACAGCATTTTCCAAAGGAATTTGATTATGAAATCTCCCTTTTTAGAGCATTTTGGTGAAATACACTTTAAAATGCATGGATATAATAACACGCATCAATTTGCTTTCTACTAACAAACTGCACAGTATCAGCATAAAAATATGAAAAAAACTAAGTATAACAATATTATCAACTTAACCATTTTATTCCTCTCTCATTATTTTCTTTTCTTTTTTTAAAATAAGACTTTTAAAAGTAATTTTCTCTTTTGCATTTCCACATACTGAACTTCCTGTAGTTTACCAGAAACATCTATTTCCCTTAAGATGGTTAACAATTATTATAGCAATTGCGCAAGAAGAAAAACAGTTAACATTCAGCTTCAAAAGTTTAAAATATGATTTTGTAGCAACTTAATGGTTTATAAAAGCAAGCTTTTTCCAGAGAAAAAGGATTCCCTAAGTCTTTTTAACTCTCATTAGCTTACCTAGGCCTAAGCCTAAGTAAGCTAGATCATACAGTTTCTTCTACACCTGCTCTTCTCAACATTTAGTATACCTATAGGTCACCTGTGGATTTTGTTTAAAAATGCAAATTCTGATCCATCTCAGGCCAGGTGGAGCCTGAGATTCTGCATTTCTAATAAACTTCCAGGTGCTGCCATTGCTGTTGGCCCAAGGACCACAGGTTGAGTGAGGTTACATGTGAGGGAAGCTACTCCTTGTATATTTATTTGATGGTTCACCATGAGGCTTGCCAGCCCAGGCAGAAAGAATATAAAATGTAGAGAAAATGGAAAGCCCCAAATTGTTCACTTTCAACCTGAGGGATGGTATAATTAATAAAGGAGGAAGCCAAGATGTATCTCGGTCTCACCTCTTTGGCTTAGAGTCCCAGAGATTAGAGTTGCATTAAAAGGGAGTTGAGGGAATTTCCAAGAAGGAAAAGACTTCTGTTCAACTTGTGGTTGCCAGCACTACCAGAAAAGCACTCCTCAATCTGCCCTTGCACCAGGGTGAGCACTTGGCCTCAAATCAAATTTGATGAGAAACAATTAGGCAGAGCAAAGACCTCAGTTAACTCGCCAAAGTTGCCTTCTGGTCCCCTAAGTGGGAGGGGACCCAGCCAGACTTCATGTTTACCCACAGCACAGCAAGAACCAAGGCAGAGGCTAGGTTAACAGGGAAGCCTGTTGCAATAAGAGAGGACAGATTATGCGAGTCCAGAAGCAGAAAACATCAACAGCAGACATCAGCAGAACACCCCTCTGACGGAACTAGTTGGCCTTAGAGTTCTCCAAGCCAAGGAGCAGCCCAGCTCAGCCCTTTTGCCAGAGAGATCACAGTGATTGCAGAAAACAATCCACAGTTCAAGAATGTCACCCCACCACCACCAATGATGACGACCAGCCAAGGTCACATAAGCCACACACCCCCAATGCACCCACCATCACTTTGAAGAGGCACAATGGGTGAGGAAAAGAAGAGAGTGGATAATCTATTCAAAAGAAAATAAGCATAAACCTATAAGTACTGTTTAAGCTATTGGCCTGGACTCACTAAAGCTGTGTTCACCTGTGATTTGATTCGTTAATTACTTCTAATAACTCTCTGCCATTTGGAGGCCATCAAGTGGTTAATTTCTTTTCATATAAGTTATGCTTCTTGTTTCATGTAGCTTCAAACAACTGACCCTGACCTTTTTTATCTTCCTCAAATAATTTTCTACAGATGTCCTGAGACACTGAGGAATGTCTTAAAAGGAAATGCCTTCTTGAAAGAATGCATATCCCAATATTGGGCATTAAATGATTAAATATGCGAGCCCCTCTAAACAGGTTGCCAGGAAGAAATATAGAAGTGTTGTCCAATAACCATCCTGGCATCCTTGGTACCGCCCAATGAGGAATGTGCCTTCGTGTTAGATCTCAAATGGGAAGTGATTTGGCCCACCAAAGATTTACTGAAAGGCTTTAAAACTTCCTTCCCAAACCAACAGCAGAAAGAGACACACAAATTACTGCAAGCCATTTATGACTATACACATATATACAACACAGTATCCTGAATCCTGAGGTTATAGCAATGCTCCTTAGCGAAAAGCACCTCAAGGAGAGGAGAAGAGGATTTCTTAGAATCTCTGTGGTGTGCCCCTTGGTGATGCGTAATATGTCCTTTCATATGTCACCCCAACCCCATCTCCATTCCTGTAAGAATCACTACCAAAGACAGCCACTGCTACAAATGGAAAAGAGGTTAGTCTTTCAGATTGCTCAGACCAAAAATAATGGTAATAATAATAAAGTTGAGAAACACTCTACATTGGAGAAACAAGAGCTGCTGTGTCACGAACCTGAATACAAGGCAGTGCTTTAAAACAGGGGCCCCTGTTTTAAAGGTACGGTAACAATTCATGGCCTGTTAGGAATCAGGCAGCACAGCAGGAGGTGAGTGGTGATCGAGGGAGCATCACCGCCTGAGTTCCACCTCCTGTCAGATCAGCAGCAGCCCTAGGTTCCCATAGGAGCACAAACCCTATTTTGAACTTCACATGCAAGGGATCTAGGTTGTACACGCCTTGGGAGAATCTACTGCCTCCAAAACCATCCCCACCCCCACCTTCTGTGGAAAAACTGTATTCTATGAAACTGGTCCCTGGTGCCTTAAAGGTTGGAGACCGCCGCTTTAAAGAGTTATAGCAGAAGGGCATGACAACTCTCAATAAAAAAATTGAAAAGTGGGAGTTTTACAGTGAGAACGCATGGACACGGTGGGGGAACAGCACACACCGGGGCCTGTTGCAGGGTGGGGGGATAAGAGAGAGAGAGCATTAGGAGAAATACCTAATGTAGATGACGGGTTGATGGGTGCAGCAAACCCACCATGGCACATGTATAGCTATGTAACAAACCTGCGCGTTTGGCACATGTATCCCGGAAGTTAAAGTATAATTTAAAAAATCATAAGGCGGGCAGATTACGAGGTCAAGAGATCGAGACCATTCTCACCACGATGAAACCCCGTCTCTACTAAAAATACAAAAATTAGCCGGGTGTGGTGGCACGCGCCTGTAGTCCCAGCTACTCGGGAGGCTGAGGCGGAAGAATCGCTTGAACCCAGGAGGCGGAGGTTGCAGTGAGCCGAGATCGCGCCACTGCACTCCAGCCTGGCGACAGGGCAAGACTCCGTCTCAAAATAATAATAATAAAATCAATTTCTTAATTTAAAAACATTGTAAAGGACATATTCCAGACAAATGCATAAGCAAAAGCCAGAAATGATCCATCAATTATTGAGAGAGAGGATATACAAAGAAAGTCTACCTACTGAGTCATAACTAATTTCTAGATCACAATTACAATGATAGTCACCAGCCCATTCGTGGGTAAAAATTTATCATTTGTGTCCTTAATTGTAAAAATTCATAGTTCACTGTACCTGGTTCTCATTACAATATTCTCAGCAAAACTTTTATCATCTTTTATACATCTAGACAAGAACTGAGCACATTCTAGCAACTCACAGTCAAGACTATAATGCCCCGGCTGGAAGGAATGAGGCATTATATCCTCCCTAGCAAACCATTTAATTGGAAGCTGCCTATGTCAGATGCAAGTGGCATCAATGCTTCCTGCCTCAAGTGATGATACACTCCTGTTGCTTAAAGAAGCCGGACTCTGTTGCTTCAGAACTTGTTGTAAACCATCGAAACAAAACCAACTTTATCAAAGGTCAAACTAATGTCTTTATGCCCCAGCCCATAGCATACTCAAGGCACTCTGGAAACAGATGAGTGGCCTCCTCACAAGCCAGCAAACAGAATGAGCTTTTCTCCCTTGTCTCGCTGAGTGTCCCCAATGCCTACGTCATACTCATCCATTAAAGATCATCACATTCCACTTCCTTAAAGGTGTCCTCCTTGGCCACTCAAAGCTTCACTGGTCTCCCCTTTCACTGAAATTTTTGAGCAAGTACTGATTGCACCATAATTGCTGTATTTAACCATATATGTCTTGTCTTGTTTGTTTTTAATACTAAGGCATTTTCTGAAAATAATTTTAAAATCTCACTACTGCAGGGTTTTTCAAACAAGGGGTTGGGTTCCAGGTTTTTTAAATAACATGGTTATGGTTTTAATTTACGGTTCTTTGTCAGAAGCCCAACTGTTTCCTGATCTTACCAGGACAATTACCCCTTAGAATACTGTGACTCAGGATAACTACCTCCAAAGCAGCTGGTGCTCCCTGGCAGCCCATTAGTAATCTCACTCTGACACACTCACCACTTACCCCTGCTCCTCGCTTGCCAGCTTGCATTCCTGACTTAGCTTCTCTCTTCCCCTCACTAGCCGGGACATTGCCTTTTCTCGTGGGGGTAGAGAACTGCCTCTGTTTCAGGCTCAGCCCTCCTCATTTAAGGCTAAGTTTCAGCCTGCTCAAACTAGGTGTGTCCTCAGCTAGGGTAGCCAGCTCCTGGCTGCTGTTCTAACCTCCTGATTGATAACCTTGGTTCACCTGGCATCTACGGACCATTTGGCAGCTCTCTGCTGTCCCCTCCTGGCCATTTGTGGCACAATGTCATTTCTTTCAAGGAACTCAGCCAGCTGTCTTGACACTAGTTAAATCCTGTGGATTTGGCATTTCTGGTGACAAACAGTTGCTTAATATCACATGAGGGGAGATATTTTAAGTTTAACTACTATTTCTTTAGCACTCACTTGCCTATTCCACATGCAGCGACTCATAAGCAGCTACCCTTGCCTTTATTAGATACTAGTAGATATAAAAGCTTCTCCTAAAAAGCCAGCTACCTATACCAGACAAACATATACATATCCACGTATACAATAAAACGAAATGGGAAAAGTAACTCTATGTGAGGCACTGCAAGTCATTATACTGCTCCCTTTTTCTAATTCATATAATAACAAAGGTTAGGTCTGATGGTATACAATGATAATTCTCAAAGTTTAGTTTATATAAGAATTGTCTGATAAGCATGTTATAAGTTAAAATTCTTGGGTATTGCCCCTAGAGACTAATTTTCCAGGTGGGGCCCAGAGATCTACATTTTTAGAGGTGGGGGTGACAGAGTCTCACTATGTCATCCAGGCTGGAGTGCAATGGCACAATCTCAGTTCACTGCAACCTCTGCCTCCCAGGTTCAAGCAGTTCTCCTGCCTCAGCCTCCCAGAGTAGTTGGGATTACAGGTGCATGTCACCAAGCTTGGCTAATTTTTGTATTTTTAGTAGAGACGGAGTTTCACCATGCTGGCCAGGCTGGTCTCGAACTCCTGACCTCGCGATTCACCCACCTTGGCCTCTTAAAGTGCTGAGTTTACAGGTGTGAGCCACAACATCCAACCGAGATCTACATTTTCAATCAGCACCAGGTAATTCTAATGCAAGTGGTCCATAATAAACATTAGTCTACTAGCCATCTTCTGGTCTATTATCCTATTCCTTGATTCAGCCAAAACTACACACTCTGAGGTTTGGCAATGGAGTAATAGCCTAACAAGGACCTGGGGCAAAAACAAACTTCTATAAATAAGCATATTTTATAAGCACAATAATTAGGAAAGATTCTCTTCTTGCTGTGCAACGATTGCAGGCCCAAAATATGCCTAAACTATCATCTGATGTAAGAGGATTGTAATAACTCTCTCCTCCATAATTTACCACACTGGAACTTGCCGCACACAGAGATGAGAAATAACTGAGTCAGCAAACATTTTAGCTCTCAGCAGACATAACTGCTGTTTAAAATACACTGTAGAGTCCTTTGTTAGACCTAGAGACATGAATTTGGGGAGGTTCATGGTTTTCTTAATTATTTGCTTAGCCAAATGACTTATCAGACTAACTAGGCCCCCTAATATTGTTGGAGGAAAGATCTAAAAAGAAGATATTTCAGCCAGCTTCACAGCAGCTGAAAATATACTTTCACTGCATTTCACATATAGTGTTTGGTTAGTAATGCTTCTCAAACTTTCAGGTGCGTTGGGATCAATAGGGCTCTTGTTAAAATACAAATTCTGCTTTGGCAGGTCTAGGGCAGAGGTTGAGACTCTGCATTTTCAACAGGTTCCTGGGTGACCCCAGTGCTGCTAATCCACAGAACATATTTAGAGTAGCAAAGCTTTCTTTAGGTTTCTGCTGTAGAGGCAGGCTGCTTGCCTTGTAGTCCTGGGGTTACCACTTATTAACCATCTGACTTGGGGCAAGTTGTACTTTGAGCCTTGGTTTTTTAAATGTGTAAAACAGTACCTCCCTCAAACGGTTATTGTGAAATTTAAAGAAGAAATGGCTGTAAAACTCCTGACAAGTGGAAACATCATAAATGTTTATCCATACTGCCATATGACCCCACAACTTCATGTGACACCAGAGGCAGATTATGATCACTGTTTCCCAATATTATTCCCACCCTCCTCCCTGGATCATCTTTCACCTTGTGTCTACACTCAGCACAATGCCCAAAAGATACCTTGAGGCCTGAACAGCCTGCCAGAGTCAGTGGAAGTCACAAACCCCAGGAACAGCCCCGAACAATCTTCACTTCTTGGCACAATAGGAGAAAGAGAAGGCAAGGTGATGAAAGCAGAGAGAGAGATTTGAAGATACCACGCTGCTGGCTTTGATGACGGAGGAAGGGGCCACGAGCCAAGGAATGAAGCTCCAGAAGCTGGAAAAGACAAAGAGATTCTCTCCCGGAGTCTCCGGAGAGTCTGTGACCCTGCCGACACCTTGCCTTTAGCCTAGTGGAAATGACGTGGGATTTTTGGCCTCCAGAACTATGAGAGAAAAATACAGGTTATTATTTGACTTTGACTCATCATTATATTTTTTCTATTTTTCTATTTCTGAGGCCTACCTAGACTGCCCCTTTTTATTCACCTCACTAAAATATAAATTCCATAAGGACAATGGCCCTATGTTATTACCTGCTCTACCTCCAGTGGCTTGAACAGCACCTGGCAAATACCATGTGCTCAGTAGGTAGTTGTTGAATGAATAGATTGTAGCCACCTTCTCATCATTCCCTGACTTCAAGAGTCTGAGTCTAGATCTTTAAGCTCAGCATTATTCTTGTTGACCGAAAACTCTACAGTAGAGATGAAACTGGATTCCAAGAGTGATCACAGGATCAGTGAATACAGGCAAAACCATTTCTGACTTGCCACTAACAAAACAAAATGAAGGAAAGGGACCTCTTGCCCTTAAAAGCAGCAAATCATTACTGGAAATGAGGAAGAAATGAATAGCTTTTGATCATAGATGAGGAAACTCAATCTGAGAGAGCAAAGAATTAGGGTTCTTCTCTTCTTCAGGTTTGCAGTTTTTACTATCTAAATGGTTCCTCTCACATGTACTTTCCGAACTACCAACACCACATCAGCAAGAAAGGTGTGGAAATGCAAATTCTTCAGCCCTGCCAAGACCTACTAACCAAAAACTCTGGGTGTGGGGCTAAGAATCTGTGTTTTAATAAGCCCTCCAAGCCAGGCATGGGGGCTCACACCCGTAATCCCAGCATTTTGGGAGGCCAAAGCGGGAGGATTGCTTGAGGCCAGTAGTTTGAGACCAGCCTCTACAAAAAGATACCAAAATTAGCCAGATGTGATGTCGTGAGCCTGTGGTCCCAGCTACTTGGGAGGCTGAGATGGGAGGATCACCTGAGCCCAGGTGGTCGAGACTGAAGTGACCCGAGATCACACTGCTGCACTCCAGCCTGGGTGAAGACAGTGAGACAGCAGCCTAAATAAATAAATAAATAAATAAATAAATAAATAAATAAATAAATAAAAGGCCTCTCAGGCAATTCTGTGCACATTAAAGTTTGAGAACAAACATACTCTACCATGCTGCTCTCGGCATCTTCATACCTACTTTTAGAAATGTTTAAATAGTTAATTCACAGAACCCACTAATTACTCTGGAAATTATAGACTGGGCGTAAGAAGATAAAAAGATTAGTTTCCCTCATAGGATGGAAGTTTGACAGAAAGCCCAAAATGGTGGTCCTGGTTCCATCCCGATCCCCACGTTGATGCCCTACCGCTCCTCCACCCGCACATTTCCCTTTCCCTTCCCACCCCAGCCTCCGTGGAGGACACAGCACAATGCAAACAGATACCTCGAGGCCTAAACAGGCTGCCAGAGTTAGGGGAAGTCACAAACCACAGGAACATCCAAGGGGGAAAAAAGCAAGGAATATTATCTTGTGAAGGGAGATAATACTTTTATATTTACTATTTCATGAAGGGAAATAGAGATGAAAAGTGAAAGCTTGGCAACAGAAGAGACAGATGTTATGGTTGAATGTTTGTGTTTCCCAATTTCATATATCAAAATCTAATCGCCTGTGTGGTGGTATTAACAGGTGGGGCCTTTGGGAGGTGACTAGGTCTTGAGGGCAGAGCTCTAATGAGTGGGATTAATGCCATTATAAAAGAGGCCTGAGGAAATTTGTTTGCACCTTCCACCTGTGAGGATTCAGACGGAAGACACCATCTAGAAGAACGGGCCATCACCAAATGCGCTGGTACTTGGATCTTAAACTTCCCAGCTTTCAGAACTCTGAGCAATAATTTTCTATTGTTTATAAGTTTAAAAGGTCTTTTATTAATAGCATCCCAAAGAGACTAAGACAATATAGTTTAGAACAGAAAAGGAAATATAAAATTAAAGGAAGCATAGTATCTAAGGGTGACACAAAATTTGGGATTTTCTTAAAAATACTCCTGTCAAATAAAGGTAATAGAGAGAATATATCAAATAAGATAAACAAAATGTTGGCAAATGTTCAAGCAAAGTAATAAACATTATCATTCTTTTCACATTTGTGTGCATTTGAAATTTTTTCATAATAAAAAGTTTATTGGCCAGGCGTAGTGGCTCATGCCTGTAATTCCAGCACTTTGGGAGGCCAAGGTGGGTGGATCACTTGAGGTCAAGAGTTCGAGACCACCCTGGCCAATGCTGTGAAATCCTGTCTCTACTATAAATACAAAAATCAGCCAGGTTTGGTGGTGCACACCTGTAGTCTCAGTGACTCAGGAGACTGAGGTAGGAGAATTGCTTGACCCTGGGAGGTGGAGGCTGCAGTGAGCCAAGATCACACCACTGAACTCCAGCCTGGACAATAGAGTGAGACTCTGTCTCAAAACCAAAATAAAGAGTTTGCTATTTTTCCATAATAAAAATATATATACACAAAATATATTAAAATGTCATATATTTATATATTTTAACTAATTGTATACATAAATATTTTATATATAACATATTTGCTACTAACGGAACAACATGAAGGAAAAGTGATCTCCTCAGGCATATTTATAATGTATACATATATATGTATTATATGTATAATACAGAAAATGTATATATATAACATGTAAATATATATTATACAGAAAATGTATATGTAATGTATGTATTATAATACATGTTATTTATATATTTTTTATATATTGTATACATATATAAAATAACTATATACAGTATAGTCATAGTGCTTAAATGAGAGGTAAGAAAGAACATGTGACTACTTCAGCCTGCTAAGGGCATTTGTTGAAATAAGGAAGAGGCTATATGTTCCAGGAACTTATAATGCAACTATCCTGTGGTCTTATCATATTATTAATAACTGCAGTTTGTATCACCTATAGGTTCCAGGATGCTAACACAATAACCCATTGACCCTAGAAGAGAAAAATCCCTATATTCTCACATTTAGCAATGCCATGTAATATTTAAATGAGATATATTCATATTTGGAAAGTATTTATTCTCTAAAATTTAACTTTAGCTGGGTGTTCTGTATTTTCCAACCAAAATTTGAAATCATGGTCACAGGTTGATCCAAGTATATTTTCTGAGTCAATTGATGTTGTTTCCCTCTCTTCTGCTCATCTTCTATCTTTCCTCTTCCTTCCTAATATATTTTTGCTTTCCTTTTCTTCCCTGCTGTCTGTATCTTCTTATTGTTAATTTCTTCCATACTAAGTGTACTTAACTCACACAAATCAATGGAATATTTTCTCAAAATGATACCAATTGATGACAAACCTAGATTCAAAAGAAACAAGTAACGTTGACAGCTCACTGGCATTGGCATTTTCTGAATAACTGCATATCTTTCCAGTACCAGAAACCCAAAAGTCAAGAATTTAGAAAGATTGAGGAAGAAAAGTAAAAGAACAGAAAAGAGAGACCCAGTCAAGCTCTAAATCCTCTCACCTCCCATCAGAAGGAGAATTATTTTTAGTTTAGCTGTTTACACCTTGAGAAGGGAATCTAGATAATTAGTCATTTTTTAAAAAACAATTTTTATTTTGTAAAGGGGAAATTAAAAAGAAGGCAGGAGAATCAAGAGTAACAGATATGAATATACAGAGCCCTTTTGCTAACATTTTACTAAAACAAAAGATTTCACAAGTGTTCTTAATTAGTCCTCAACCTCTGTAGGTGGTGGGTGGCATAACTTATTATCAGAGATTCACAAAGAGAGAAATAAGTTCGGCAGGATGAAGGGACTAAATGGAATTCTGAGATTAAGATTTAGAGTGTAAGAAAACTGGACTTTGGTGCTAAGCATAGGACTTGGGCCTTATTGGACCTCTGTAATTACTGGAGCAGCTTGGTGTCAAGACGCATCCGCTGGGAATCGTTTGTTTGCAAGTCACAGGAAACATGAAAAACAAGGAATTTACCGGGTCTCACAGATGAAAAGTCCAGGAGTGACTTGCTCTGGGGGCTGAAACCATGTGACCAGGTCTTGAGTATTTTTCTCTCTGTCTCTCATCTGTAACATCCTCTGTACTGGCAGCTGCAACCACAGAACAGATTGCCCTTTATGGTTTTTAGCTGATAGCAAAAGCTCCAGCTTCACATACTTTCAAATTCAAGTCCTGCAGGAAGTAAACAGAGAAAAGAAAAGATCCCTCTCCCCCCCAAAAAATCAGATAAACCTCTTTGAGAAGCACTGGCCACACTCGAATTGTGACTCTGTTTCCTAATCAATTACTGAAGAAAGAGAAATGCAATTGTCTGACTGGCTTAGGGCCCTGGGACAAGTATGAATCATCCCAAAGCCTATGGCCCAAACAGGGTAAACTCCTCAAGTGACTTCTCAAACTCCTCCAGTGCACTTGCTCTGCAATTAAATTTTTGGATTCTGAGAAGTGGGGCCACCAACTAGAATTTCTTAGAGCACCAGAGTTGTAAGCTTCCTTTAGCCTTTTCTCAGGTAGGTCAATCTACCACGCATATATAAGGAGAAAAATACTCTTTGGACTCCCTTCAGAAGAGTCAGTACCTGTGATATCAGCTAGCAGTCCTCGGAAATGAGCCAGCATAAGAAGGCAAAATGAAAGACTGGTGATATCAAGAAGTAACACATCCAAAGCATACCATTCTTCAACCCAGACTGCAATGTACAGCTGGGAACCCTGACTGAGAACTCAGTTTCCTCTCTGCAGTTCTCCTCTGTAGTGACTAGTTACACCAACATGTGAATCCGGTGATTGAGTGTACAGAAAATACAATTTTTTAATCCATCCAAGATCTATCTCCCTCTTTTTCTGATAAAAAAAAAAATCCAACTTTTCTTTAGATAACTACCAACTCCCAATCTTAGTGGTTTGAATGAGGTGAAACCAACTCTCAAAGTCTAGAAATACACAAAGAATGAAAGTCCAGCTGAATAGAGAATTTCATGGTCAATGCCACAATGACTGGTTGAGAAACCAGGCCAGTGAGACTTAATCACAAGACTTCTGCTAGAACTATCCAGAAGACAAACTTCCTTTTGTCCTAGGATTGCCAAGAGGTCAGTGAATAAACCTGGCCAACTTGCCACCACATGCAGGGAATTTTCCTCAAAACAATGTTAACACAGAGAAAACAGATCCAAGAGTAGAGAAACAGGTTCCTGATAACATGATTTGGATGGATGGATCCAGCCATGTTCAAAGCCAATACAAAGCCTAGGTTTGTCAGTTAAGCTACTTTTTTTCTAAAACCAGTTTCAGTTGAGTTTCCGTCATGTGCAACAGAGACATAACCAGGGCCACTGTTAGCCTATTCACACCTATAAGAGAATCAGAAGGAACAAAAGGTCCTAGTTGGGTACAGCCCTGTGGGTTTAAGGCTCAGCAAATTGATGGAACATTTGTGCTATCAACCTTAAATAATCAAAAAAGGACTAGAATCCATTTTTAAAGAGTTTATTCAAGTGAAAAGCTGGTTATGGTCATCTGGTAAACACAGACTCCAGAGAAATGAGGTCAGTGCTCTGAAGTTAAAAGTTAGGGTTTTGTTTGCATAGGAAGAAAACAAAGAAATTTAACAGGATTACATTTCTTATACAAGGCTTGTTTATGAGTTGCAACAATTGAATTAGTGACCGTTTGTTTTCTTTTCCATATAGTTTGTTTTTGTTTCCTTTTCAAGGAAATAAAAAGTATATTTAATATTGTGTCTTAGACAATGTGATAACCACGAAGTCTTTGTATGAGATGTAAGAGGAAAGCTAATCTGTAATGAAGATAAACAGTAAGAGGGAAGGGGTCTGCCCTGATGCCCTGTAGCTAGTTCCAACATTTTACAAAACAATATAGGTAAGGAAGAAGGCTAATCTATAATTGGAGAAACAAAGATTAAAGCTGCCTGGGTTACAGCTGCCATTACTCAGGCCCCATAATCATATCAGACTCAAAATAATTTAAAGTTCCAACAGTTAAGATTTTTATTTATTTTCACAGTTCTCATTAGAAGAAAGGTTCTCTTTCTTCTAAGCACATGCAACCCAAACCAGGGCTGTGGCTCACAGAGGATGGGCTGGATTTCAGCCACTACTGACCCTCAGCTGGGCAGCTTGGTGTAACGCTCCAGCTGGATACATTTATGTGGCAGCCTGGAACCTAGTTAGCATACAAAAAACTCAAACGTATTAACTCAAATTATTATCTTATTGACAAAGGCATTTGTTGTTAGGACATGTCACATTCACCAAGTTTAAAACAGGAAATAAAGGAATGACCAAATGTACTGGTTGTCAATCCCTACAGTAGGTGCTCAATAAATGGCTGAATTTTATAATTAATATAAGGTTCACTGAATATCAATTCAACATGGATTAAGTATTGAAAAGAGATAAAAAGGGCTATTCATCTGGTATAGAGTGCAGGGTACCTGGTCAAGGACAAAGGTCAGCCTCTAGAATCTGCCAGAAATGGACCAGCAAAGCACAGCATCTTAAGAAATGAGTGATATGACAGGAAACTTTTCCAAAGACTATGGTATTTTGAAAATATGCCTGTAAGCTGGGTACAGTGGCTCACACCAATAATCCTAGCACTTTGGGACTCTAAGGCAGACAGATCACAAGGTCAAGAGATCGAGACTATCCTGGCCAACATGGTGAAACCCCATCTCTACTAAAAATACAAAAATTAGCTGAGCATGGTGGCATGCACTGTAGTCCCAGCTACTCTGGAGACTAAGGCAGGAGAATCACTCAAACCCAGGAGGCAGAGGTTGCAGCGAGCCGTGATCGCACCACTGCACTCCAGCCTGGCGACAGAGAGAGACTTCATCTCAATAAATAAATAAATAATAGAAAATATGCCTATAAATCTTTGACACTCCTCCCTTCAAAAAGGGGTGGGGGGGACTAATTTCTCTTCCTCTGAGTGTAAACTACCCTTAATGACTTGCTTCTAACAAATAAAATGTGATGGAAAACATGGTTTATGACTTCAGGGACTACATCCTAAAAAGCATGTCTTTCTCTTCAATCACTCACTGTAGGGGAAGCTAGATGCCATGTCATGAGGACACTCAAGCAGTCCTATGGGGACATATAGATGCCAAAGAGCTGGGTCTTATTGCCAATAGCCAGCATTAGCTTGTCAACCACATGAGTGAGCCACCCTGGAGGCAGTACATCCATCCCCAGCCATGTCTTCATCCCTTCTATAGCTTGATTGCAACCCCATGAGAGACCCCAAGCCACAATCACCTAGCAAAGCTGTTCCTGAATGTCAGATCCTCTGAAACTGTGAGATAATAAGTGTTTGTTGTTGCTTCAGGCCAATAAGTTTGGGAGGAAATTTTAATGCAGAAATAGGTCATTAATACACTGACTAAAGAGCAAGTCTCCAGCTACTAAGAGTAATGAAAGAGTCAGGCAGAACTCCAGCTCCAGAAGAAATGGGGCACTGAGCTAGGAGCTAAAGCAGAACTCCAGATAGAAATTGGGGTAAAGTCGGCTGGGCACGGTGGCTCATGCCTGTAATCCCAGCACTTTGGGAGGCCAAGGCGGGCAGATCACGAGGCCAAGAGATCGAGACCATCCTAGCCAACATGGTGAAACCCTGTCTCTACTAAAAATACAAAAATTAGCTGAGTGTGGTGGTGCGTGCCTGTAGTCCCAGCTACTCAGGAGGCTGAGGCAGGAGAATTGCTTGAACCCAGGAGGCTGAGGTTGCAGTGAGCCTAGATTGCGCCACTGCAGTCCAGCCTGGCACCTAGCAATGGAGCGAGACTCTGTCTCAAAAAAAAAAAAAAGAAAGAAAGAAAAAAAGAAATTGGGGTAAAGTCAAAGCAAGAACTACACATTTTGACTGAGTTCTAGAAGCAGAGGTTCTTCTATTTCTCCCATGCTGCAGAACGCGGGGCAGGACTGCGCCTGGAAGTTGGGCTGGTAATGAGCCAATCCTCCTGCCGGAGTAAGCCTAGTAGAAGTATTGGCTGCCTGGTCCAGATCCAGGGAGACTGAAGTCCCAGGGGCTAAACAACACCAAAATAAACAGTCTGGAGCAAGCATGCGGATACCAAGGGACAGGTTGAATCATATCATTTGTCAGATTCAACGTCTTAGAATGAGGCTAAAGATGAGATATCAAAATCAGAGCTGGAGAAGAATTCAGGGTTGAGACAAAACAAATAGTAAGAGCTCAGAATGAAAGCCAGAAGAGGGGGGAATCTGAATTAGGCGGGACTTCAGGGGCTATGTGAGGAGTGACTGGGTAGGCCTGGTTAAAGATTCAAGATAGATCAGTGTTTCTCAAAATTTAATGTCCATCCAGTATCACCTGGAGGACTTTTAAAAACACATCTTACTGAGCACCACCCCCAGAGTTTCTATTCAGCAGCTCTTGGGTGAAAACTGGCAGATAGTATTTCACCAGTTCCAAGGTGATGCTCATTCTGCTGATCCACTTTGAGAAGCACTGAGCTAGATTGTAGTCAGATTTGGGTATAAAGGCTAGGATCATGCAGGGGTATGGGTCCAAGTTTGTCACAACAGGAAGAATGCGTAGAGGAGGTATCTTTGAGCAGAGAATCATTCATGTCCCCTGAATCTAATTAGGCATCTGCGTGTCCTGTCCCTACACCCCCCTTAATATTTCTTAGGCCCCACTCTCTGCTACTCCTTTCACCATTGAAAAAGAAGTCACTGTAAAATAAGAATTGTTATCACTTACAGGGAAATTTCTATCTGCCATGTACTCTATTGACATATTATTTAGTAAAGGGAATATTATTATCCCCAATGTACAAATAAGAAGAATGAAAACTCAGTGAAGTTAGTTAGCTGACCTCAGATCATTTCAGGGAGCTGGAATAAAACTGTAAAGACTTCCTAATTGTGTTACAATAAGAGAGGTACAGTCCTTTGTGAGCAAGAAGTCCGTTTGCTCCAGAATAAAACAATCCATAAGATAGCAAAGTACCACATAATGATGTTTGGTAGTCATTTATTTCAAAGAAAGATGAGACAGAGATAGTAACTTGTTTAATGAAAGCTTGGATGCAATTCATTTTCTTTTAAAGTAGAAAATAATCGAGAATCCTTTGATTTTTCTCTAAGGACCCATTCTATACCGCAACCTTCAAAAAGCATTATATAGTTTTCCTCCACAGGGGAAATTTCCATGTGGAGTATTTCTTTTCCATCATGTGTACAAATGATCCATCTGTGGCTTATTAGTTTGTAATTCTGACCCTTGAGACAAAGCCCAACTTTGTTTAGTGCTGGGTCAATTACAGTTGGTTAAAAAAAGTTGGAAACAGTGGAAATATCTCATATGTTATTTTCATAAATTTTGTTAATTCATAATAAATATTATGTAGCTTTAAAACATATATTTTAGAATATTTTCAGAATAATGTCATAAATAGGATATACTGTTAAATTTTAAAAGTCAGTTTACAACTCTTTTAAAAATTACATATTTTGGCCAGGCATGGTGACTCATACCTGTAATCTCAGCACTTTGGGAGACCAAGGCAGGCAGATCACTTGAGCCCAGGAGTTCAAGACCAGCCTGGGCAACATGGCAAAACCTTGTCTCTACAAAACATACAAAAATTAACCAGTCGTGGTGGCACACACCTGCGGTCCCAGCTACTCAGAAGCTGAGGTGGGTGGATCACCTGAGCCTGGGGAGGTCAAGGCTGCACTAAGCCATGATGATGCCACTGAACTCCAGCCTGGGTGACAG
>NW_016107655.1:402530-416843 GCF_001604975.1 Cebus imitator
AAAAAGAAAAAGAGGAAGAAGAAAAATTATGTCTTAGGCTGATGTCTTGGTGTCTTGGTTTGTGTTCCCATAGAGCCAAGCCCCAAGTCAGGAATTCAAGTGCAACTTTATTTGGGAGGTGACCCCAGAATATATCGGTAGAGAAGAAGGAAAGTACAATGGAAAGCAGCCCATCAAGCTTGCATTATTATGCAAATTATGCCATGGGAAACCAGACTTAATTCCACTGAGGACTGCCAGGGCCCATCTAGAAGGCATTGCAGCTCAGAGTTCTCCCACAAATGGTGTAAGGAATCTGGGTATTTAAACAGCAATTTCTGTCAGTCATTGTTGGAGGGGTGCTCCCACAGACCATGAATTCTCTGGCACATTCAACTTGCCATAAACAGGTGCAGAATAGGCTCTGGCTACCAGAAAAAACCCTTGGGGAAAGAGAGGCAGACACTGGCAATTGGAATCCTGCCAGGGTGAACTATTGTGATAAATGCTAAGGGGAAAATTGGCAGAGCATCTGTAGTGTCTGCTACACCTGAGTACCCCAGAACCTAGAGCTTGATGCTGAATCTTACGTGCTATATTTTTTCAGAGAGTGCAATTCCTGGGAGCAGGAGTCAGGTAAAAGAAGGTGCAGCCGAACAAAAGGATTAAATTAGCTCAAGGCTGTATTTCCAAGCTTGCCATCACATGATAACAAGTACAACTGATTGCTTAATCTCATAAAGAACTCTCTCAAGAGAGCGTATGAAATACGTACCGCATCCCGGGGCAATCTGTTCCAAGGAGAAGAATTTACCCCTGAACATTCGAATCTCATTGATGAAACGTTTTCCCCATGATGCATTAACTTCTCAACCTTTCCAGATTCTGCATGTGGGACGGCAAGTGGGTCTCATGGCCTCACACACCTCAAAGGCAAGAGGAAAGCCAAGAGTGGGAGGTGAGAGGCATCCAGTGTGGGCAGGAGGTAAGGGCCAGTAGGGGTTTTTGTCTGTGTGCAGTTTATAGAGCCCACACATCTGGTTACCCACTGGCAGCCAGTGCAGAACTGGTGGCCAAAGGCCTTAGAAATAGCCAAGGCCAAAAAGATTTGACATGCTGCTTAAGATAAGACTGATACATATTTATTCCAATTTCTGTTTAATATTTACACCAAAAAAAACCCCCACATTCACGTGCATGAACACAATTACAAATAAAAATGACAACAATTAAAATAAAAACAATGATTAAGATGCAGCCAAATTGTATTTCTTCCTACCTATATTATTTCACATATTTAAAGTTTTATACAATAAAGGTATTTTGATATTGTAGTGGAAAAAAGATCACAAAATCATATGGACAGTTTTAGAAAGGAAGGCAGAACAATAAATCGTTTTTTCCAAAGTAAAAAAACAAATGGTTAAAAAATTATTCTGACCTAAAATGCAATAAAATTTTGAAAAAATTATTCTGTGTTTTACTTCATAGGCATAGACAAGGTTGTCTTCTTCAATTCAAGGTTGAATCTTTCAATAATTTGTTTGGAAAAACAAAAATAATTTGCTTTTTAAATATGAGACACCTAACTCTTGTCTCATAATAAATTACCATCGTTTCTAAATAATTTGAAATATATTTGTTTATACAGTCACATGCCACATATCAAAGTTTCCATCAACAACAGATTGAATGTATGTCAGTGGTCCCATAAGATTATAATGGAGTGAAAAGTTCCTATTGTCTAGTGAAGCCATAGCTGTTATAACATTGTAGAGCAATGTATTGTTTATACATTTGTGGGGTTACTGGGATAAACAAACCTATTTTGCTGCCAGTTATATAAAAGTACAGCACATACAATTATGTACAGTCCATAACACTTCTTAATGGCAAAGCACTATGTTACTGGTGTATGTATTAACTATACTATTTATTGTTATTTCAGAGTGTACCCCTATTTATGAAAAAAAAGTTAACTATGAAACAGCCTCAGCCAGGTCCTTCAGGAGGAATTCCAGAAGAAGGTATTGTTATCACAGGCAATGACGGCTCCATGCATGTTATTGTCCCTGAAGACCTTCCAGTGGGATAAGATGTGTAGCAAGAAAACAGTGATATTGACAATCCTGACCCTGTGTGGGCCTAGGCCAATGTGCGTATTTGGATCTCAGTAACAAAAAAAAAAAAAAGATTAAAATGTAAAAAAACAAATTGACTATGTGTGGTGGCTCACACCTGCAACCCTGGCACTTTGGGAAGCCAAGGCAGAAGGATCCCTTGAGCCCAGTTCAAGACCAGCCTGGGCAACATAGTGAGACTCAGTCTCTATTTTTTTTTAATTAAAAATTGTAAAAAAAATTTAAAAGCTTATAGGATAAGGATAAAAAGAAAGAAATAATTTTCTGCATCTGTACAATGTGTTTATGTTTTAAGCTAAGTATTATTACAAAGAGCCAAAAAGTATAAAAAACTTTTTTAAGTTTACAAGGTAAAAAAGTTACAGCAGCTAAAGTTAGTTTATTACTGAAAAAAATAAAATTTTAAAGTAAGTTTACTGTTGGCTAAGTACACAGTGTTTCTAAAGTCTACAGTAGTATACAGTAATGGCGTGGGCCTTTATATTCACTTACACTCACTCAGTGACTTTCTACCCAGAACAACTTCCAGTCCTGCAAGCTCCATTCATTGTTAAGTGCCCTATTCAACAGAAGCATTTTAACCTTTTATATGGTATTTTTACTCTATCTTTCTTATCTTTAGATATGCTTAGATACAAGAATACTTACTCTTGTGTTATAATTGCCTACAGTGTTCAGTACAGTAACACGCTGTACGGGTTCGTAACCTAGGAGCAATAGGTTATCCCACAGAGGGATACTATCCCATAGAGGGATACGACACACCTACTAGGTGTGTAGTAGGTTTGTGTAAGTACATTGCTACGATGTTTGCTATGAATAAGTCACCTAATGACACATTTCTTAGAATGTAGCCTTGCCATTAAGTGACGCATGACTGTATATCTTGTGAAAGAAAAACAAAATCTCAGAACTCCAAACTCACCTTTGTCAAAGGGAAAAGTTAAGCTTGGGAACTGAGTCATGCAAAACTGTCTCCCATTTTGCCTCTAAATAAGACAGCTCCAAAGATAGAAGTTCACATGGCACCCTAGGAGGCCTCCCTTACAATTTGCTCAGAAGGAAATTCCTTCTGGGTCCCAAAATCTTTCCCTTAAAACAGAGTTCTATGGAATTTCACTCTGATGATGTATAAATCAGCATTGTCCTGTATTATCATAGGTACAGAACAAAGATAGGGCTAGAAGTCATCCCTCTGTTCACCTGAGACAAATGCATATTTGGCTGTTTCCTCCACTCTGTGTTTATCTTATATAAAAATTCATATTGATGGAGCAAGAGACTAATGCAGGGTTGACTATTTCTCTAACCCCTCTTCTCACGTGTAAAATGTGAATTCAGTGAACCCTGCTCAAAGCCTCAAAGGAATGCCACCACATGCCTCTTATCTACTCTCCTTCCTTTTTTCTGTCCTCCTTCCCCTTCTGCCTGCTCTTTCCCCTTTAAATATTGAAGTCCCTAAACCCTCTTTGGAAACAGCACAGATCACAGATGTTGCTGTGATTTTGTGTTCCTTTTGCCCAGGCACATCCTCAACCTTGGCCAAATAAACTTCTAAATTGATTGAGACTCACCTCAGTCATTTTCTATCCTCAGCAATTTTCAAGTATACATTATTATTAACCATAACCACGAAGTTGTACTATAGACCTCTTGAGTTTTCCTTCAGTCTAGGTAAGGTTTTGTATCCTTTGACCAACATCTCCACAACCCACCCCACCAAACTACTCTCAGCTTCTAGATACATACACTTTCTTATCTTTTAACTTATTTTTTTTTTTTTTTTGAGATGGAATCTTACTCTGTCACCCAGGCTGGAGAGCAGTGGTGTGATCTCAGCTCACTGCAACCTCCGCCTCCCAGGTTCAAGAGATTCTCCTGCCTCAGTCTCCTGAGTAGCTCAAACTACAGGAGTGTATCGCCATACCAGGCTAATTTTGTATTTTTCATAGAGACAGATTTCGCCATGTTGACCAGGCTTGTCTCTAACTCCTGAACTCAAGTGATTGGCCCCCATTGGCCTCCCAAAGTGCTGGGATTACAGGCATGAGCCACTGTACCCGGCCCTCAATTTTAAGTTCCAGGATACCTGTGCAGGACATGCAGGACATAGGTAAATATGTGCCATGGTGATTTGCTGCACCTGCCAACCCATCACCTGGGTATTAAGCCCCGTATGCATTAGCTGCTTATCCCGATGCTCTTCCCTTCCCCGTGACAGGCCCTGATGTGTGATGTTCCCTTCCCTGCATCCATGTGTTCTCATTGTTCAGCTCCCACTTATAAGTGAGAACATGCGGTGTTTGGTTTTCTGTTCTTGTGTTAGTTTACTGGGAAAAATGGCTTCCAGCTCCCTCCATTCCCTGTGAAGGACATGATCTCATTTATTTTCTATGGCTGCATGGTATTCCATGGTGTATATGCACCACATTTTCTTTATCCAGTCTATCATTGATGAGCATTTGTGTTGATTCCGTATCTTTGCTATTGTGAATAGTGCTGTAATGAGCATACGTGTAAACACATACACTTTCAATACTAAGTCACAACATTCAAATGGAAGACCAGATTTCACTAGAGTCTACTCTTACTGTAGACCCTTTTCTTGGTCTGGGATCCACTAAAACCTGACAGTCTTATGGGTTATTGTTATCTGGTAAATATACCAGAGAAGCACATCAAAATATATTGCCACCAAAATCCAAATTGGCCCACCAAGCAATGGGCCTTGTTCTGTGTGGTGAGCAGTGTAAGGCATAGCCACATATTTCACTTTAGAAGGCATATCCTGACATGCCCCAGATGCTGGACTCCTAAAAGTTTTACCAGTGTAGCAGAACCTTTCATCACTGCAGCATTATCTTGCATCCTTGATGTGATATGAAAAAAAAATGGCACATTATCCATGTGATAGTTTTCCTAAAAATTCACGCCAGTCTAATAATGACAAATCCAAAGTGAGGGCATTCTGCAAAATATTTAACCAGGATTTTTCATAAATGTCAAGGTTAAAAGAAAAATGACAAAAACAGGAAAAGACTGAAAAACTGTCACAGTCTGAAGAAGACTAAGGAGACATTACAAAGACAGCAAATAAATGCAACATGGTATCCTGGGGATTGAATCCTGGAGCAGGAAAAAAAATAGCAGAAAAAAATAAACTGGTGAATAATCTGTCATTTTGTTAATAGTGTTGCACAACTGCATGCCTGTATCAAAGTATCTCATGTAACCCATAAATATATACATTTAATCTGTACTGACAAAAAGTGATGATAAAAATAAACAGTGTTGCACCAGCATTTATTTCACAGGTTCTTTTTTTCTTGCATTGTTACCTTTAATGGATACATAATAATTGTGATACAGTGTGATATCTTGATAAATGTACAGTGTATAATGATCATATTGGGGGTAATTAGCGTATCACCTCAAACATTTCATTTCATAGTTTTGATAAATACACCATTATTTTGTAACATGTTAACATATTACAAGGTAGGTAAAGGATATACAAAACCCCTCTATTGGTATCTTAATAATTCTTCTGTAAATCTGAAATTTACAGAATTTACGAACTCTTCCATGAAATCTAAAATAAATAAAAAACTTGAATAAAGGGCGATAAAAAATGCATGGTTAATAAGATTGAATATACAGGAAAGAAGAGATAAAGATACATGTAAGAAAGCATACATGTGTGTAAGGGCTTATGACTGTGTTTGTGTGTGCACATTAGAGGAAGGGTGAGTTTATGTGAGATGGCAGCTCTGCTACAAGAGAACTAATGAGCCAAGGCACTTGCATGAACTGATCGTAAGCATCTTCTTAAATTTTGAGCCTTAAGCACCTTGCTTGCCTTACCCTATTCCAGGACCTTTAATCAAGCTGCCAAGAAGAGAAAAAGTATTCTACAGGGGGCACCTGGATTTGAACCAGGGACCTCTTGATCTGCAGTCAAATGCTCTACCACTGAGCTACACCCCCTTTACAGTAGTAGGCTTCAAATAAACATTTATTCCACTTTTATGACCTGCAAAACACCTCATAAATACCTTCGGTGTCTAAGATTCCTTTTGAATTTAAACTTCTCCCCAATCTCCTCCTAGCCATACCATCTCTTGTTTTTCCTAGAGCATGTATACTCATTCTCTTCCCAGCACCTGAAGCTCAGTGCTGTATCCTCAGTCTAATATTCCAGCTTTAAAAATATACCACCAATTGCCCATTGATCTCTGGGCACATCAATGAATGTTTTGAGCATTAAAGGATACCAAGAAGTACTGGACATGGAGGGGATCTTAACTGGGTATCCGCAAGTGGATTTCAGATGTTTAATTTTGAAATTATAGGTAAATACTATGTATTTGCACATACTGCATATTGTGCATATTTTCATCAGATTTTCAATGGAGACCTCATCCAGGACCAACTGTCTCACTTCAGAATTTTAAAAAAAAAAATCGCCAAAGAGAAAAACAAAACACGCTGAATGTTCCAAAGCCCAAAATTCAATTTTGAACACCTCTGATTCCTATTCCAATCTGAGAACTCAATCTTGTGCATCTCCAAGACTGAGCAAAAGGTCAAGGGAATTTTTGTTAGTGCAACAAATTTTCCCTGGCGAGGTCTGTCAGCTACCATGGGACCAGGGAACACGCATCAGCCAGAGCTCCAGCTCACAAGCTGTCTCAGGGCCCCAGACACCCACTCCCAGCACCCCTCAATCTGATGCCCAACAAGAGCCTCAGATTTCAAGTCCAGTACACCTAAACCTAAGCTTGTCATCTTCTTGCCCAAACCTGCCTCTCCACCTATTTTGCTTTGTACTAATAATAGCTCACATATATTGGGCATTTTCAATATGCTAGGCATGGTAGTAAAAGTTCTACACACAACCTCCCATGTAATTATTACAAAAATCCTATAAAATAAACAGTAGCAGTAGTATACAAGTTGGAAACTGAGGCACCAGTTGATTGGAATATCTAGCCCTAGGTCACACAGCTAGCAGGTGGTGGGGCCAGGATTCCAGCACAGGTTCAGACTGTGTGAAGAGTCTGCCTGCTTAACCAGCTGAGCAGTCTCCTTCCTATTTTGGTTGGAGATGCCACCACCCTGTGCTCAGTCATCTAGACAAAAACACTTAAGGCACTCCAGGCTTCTTCCCCCCTCCTCCCCAGTTGCAGTGAATCACCAGGTGCTATTGATTTTACCTCTGACATTTCTCAAGTCCATCTCCACCCTGCACTGTCAGTGCCACCACCTCCTAAATACCCTCCCGGCCTCCACCCCCGACATCTACCCTGTACTGCTTCCAGAGCAGCCTGTTTGAAAACTAAGTCCATCTAGATCACTGCCCTTTAAACGCCTTCACAATAAACTTCAAGTCTTAGCACAACACACAGTTCTTCTCATCTGATTTTTACCTGCCCCCTCAGCTTCAACGTTATCTTTTGACGCTCCCCATATCACATTTTGTGTTCCAGCTGCCTCCAACTGCATCTACCTGGCTCCAGCCTCTGCTCAGCTGTTTCCTATGCCTGGAATTGCAACCGCCCCCTCCACAACCCCACCTCCATTCCACCCTCCATGTGTGAGATATTATCCATCTTTGAAACCCTGATTGCCCATCAGCTCCTCCAGAAGCTTGCCTTCACCTCCCCTTCTCTGGACAGATGTAATCACTGCCTCTTCCATGTTACTGCACCTATCACAGCTAGGTACAGCTCATCCACTCTATTTCATTATTTTATATGCCTACACCCTGCATAAGGGTTAATGAGGGGCTAATGTCTTATTCAACTCTGGGTTCACACTTTTCATGTTTCTGGTACCTATCAGGTGCCCAGCGTATGTTGTTCGGACGGATCTAAAAACAAAGCATTGCCTGTATTGTGGGTGGGAGTTACACCTGACTTCTGGCTCCATGCCTGGGTCCTGAATCAAGTCACCCAATGAGGGGGTACTTGGCTGTAGGAAATGAACAGCGGATGGAAGGTAGCAGAAATCCTTAAGTTTTAAAGAGGAAAAAGTGCAGTTCCTTAAACTTCAGCCCAGCTCTTGTTTACACTCCCGCTAAAATGTTCTATGGATAAAACTCTACTCCTTTGCTTTTCCCTGGGCAACGCAAAGTATGGGCACAGTCACTGAGTCCCTGGTTTTCTTGGTAGCTAACAGGTTCTAAAACTCTATGGGCAATCACAGGACTGTGGAAACATTGCCTAGTAGGATTTTTGTCACAAAGCTTTTGACATTAGGAGAGCAGTATGTGTAGCATACTTAAGTCAGTGAGAGTGTGTGCTCTGAGTTCAAATCCTGAATCTGCCCTTTATAGCTTTTTGACCTTGAGTGAATTACTGAGTATCTCCAAGTCTCAGCCTCCTCATGTAAAATGGAAATACATACAAACAAATACGTATCTTATAAAACTGTGGTCAGAAGTAGAGGAGAACCAATGTAAAGGCCTAGACTGGCAAGTATTAAGAATGGAAGCAAGGGACATTAGTTATTATCCAATCAGCCATGAGCCACAGAAGATAAGAAGTCAAAGTCAATCCATATTCTTCTGAAACAAAAACACAAACGCATAGGGGGCACCTGGATTTGAACCAGGGACCTCTTGATCTGCAGTCAAATGCTCTACCCCTGAGCTATACCCCCATACTGGTAAACCTGCTTTTATAGCCTATCTCTCTCTCACTTGCTCTCTCAACATTCTGGTTCTAAAAACCTCCAATGACTCAGGGGAGCTATAATTAGAATGTTGTCTGAAGGAAGTCTGGGCATTACAAGCTTTAGAAGAGGATTATTATAAAAGACAGAACTTAGTTCTCAGGAGCCAAGAAACTCTTCTTAGACTGGCCAGTACCCAGAGCCTTATTCCTGTCCACCATATCTCACATAAAGCAGACCTCAGTTCCAAGTAAAAATAATCAGATTCTGCACAAATGGCAACATCAATATAATGTGGATGACTGGATTCCTGTCTAGCTTCTCTTAGCCAAGGCTCCTAGCAACTGAGATTCTTATTCCTCTTCATGATTTCACAGAACTGAGCTCAAAACTGGCACTCTAGATATTTGTTGCATTAAATTGACTCTGGAAAAAATATGTAAAGGTAACAATTTGTGTGAGATAGCTTTTCCAAGCCACAACTGTAAGATTATTTTAGTCACACAAAAACAGATGGTCAGTGAGTTACACTCTTGTGTAACATAACTTGCCTGAAATGTGGAATACTGTCAACTTTGAAAGGTTATTTGATAAAGAAAAACAAGATTCCAGATGAGGGTCTCTTAATAAACCAAGTAGATAATTTATCCTAGTCCTACCACCAAAGATTCATTTTCAGCTCCTAAATGCAACCACAATTACAGCAACCTGTATTTTCTGACCTCATAAACATCTCCTCTCACCCTAATAAATTGTGCAGGTCCTTCTTATGTAAATCTTGCATGTTTGGGCCTATTGAGAAGTCTCTCTTCTGCCAGTTTCCTAGGCCACATACATTATTCAGGCATTTCCAAGGGATCCTACATTTGGGATGATCATTTTGTGTCAGGGTTTTGGTTGGTTGGGAGCACAGAAGAGGTTCCCCTGCCTCAGGCTGGACTTGAGAGCTAAGAAAAGAATCACAGTGCATGCTTTGCTCATTGTTCCTCTCTCCTGCTGGCCATCCGTAGGTGTTGAGAGTTTAACAGTAGCAGATGTACTGTGTGCTTCATCTCAAAGAACTCCAGTGCTGGAAGGGCTTTAGGGATCATTATTTCAAGCACTTCTTCTGTACTCTAAGAAACACAGGTTGAGAGAGGTCAAAGAGCCTTGCTTAAAATCACAAGCATGTCAGTGGCAGGATCTGGACTGGGGTCCACTCTACTTACAGCCTGTTATAAGGAGGGATCCTTTGGAAGCTCCCACTGCCTGGAACAATACAAATGTTCAAAAAAATGTTTGTGGGATAAATGTCGGCTGTAGTTGTATACAGGGTGACCAACCATCCTAACTTACTGGGAACTCACAAAGTTTTAATACTAAATGTTCTACATCCCAGGAAAGCTCTCAGTTCCAGGAAATTTCTCAGAAAATTAGGTATTTTCTAAATGTTATCACTTACTTTTTCCATTGTCACTGTTTTAATCATTTCCACATACCTCCTGTAGTAGTATTTACTTAATATTTGTCTTGAAATCAACTTAATGTTTTTTCTTAGGCTCATCCTGTCCAAAAATATCCTTGAAATCATGCTAGGTATATTTCTTTTTACTGGACATCAAAATAAACAGATAACTATTAAAATACGTTAAAATCATATTTAACATGCTACATTTACAACTTGCCATGCATGCTTCTAAACACTTTACAAATACTGATTTAATCCTCAAGATGATCCAGTGAGGAAAGAAATGCTATTATCTTTACCTTGCAAATAAGAAAACTGAGTCACAGTGAAGTTAAATAACTTGCCCAAGGTCACACAGCTAGTCAACTTGTCCATATGTCCCCAAAGTCATCCTGAAAACCCTCAGTGGTAGCCATAGTATATTTATTAATTTAATAGTTTAACCAGACTGGGCCACAGGGTGCCCAGATGTTTGTTTAAACATTTTTCTGAGTGTCTGTGAAGGTATTTCTGGATGAGATTAACATATGAATTACTAGACTGAGTAGTGCAGATTGCCCTCACTAATATAGGTGGGCTTTCCCCAATCAAGTTGAGACCCAAAAAGAGCAAAAACGCTGAGTGAGAGAGAACTCCTCCTGCCTGGCTGCTTTGAGCTGGGACATCAGTCTTTTCCAGCCTCTGGACTCAAAATGAAACATCAGCTCTTCTTGGGTCTTGAGGCTGCTGGCTTTCAACCTGAAATGATACCATCAGCAAGCCTGGGTGTCCAACTTACTAACTAGAGATCTTGGACTGTCTCAGCCTATATAATCATATGAGCCAATTCCTCATAATAAGTCTCTTTCTGTATGTATATGTGTGTATGTGTGTGTGCATGCATATACATATATACATATATGTGTATGTATATGTGTGTGTATGTATATATATATTTGTGTGTGTGTGTGCGTTTGATTCTTTTTCTCTAGAGAACCCTGACTAATACACACAGCATACTCTGGAAAGAATAGTCAGGCCTGCACTAGTTTTGAGGATCCTATTCATATTTGTTGAGATTGTATAAACCCCATGAGTCCCAGAATAGCACCTGCCACAAGGTAAAAGCTGAACTGATCTGCTCTTACATCCCTAATCCTCTGCCGACATGAGGTCACATACGTGAATTTGCTCTCAGTGCTCTGAAAACAGAAGCAAAAGTAAAAATTAATGTTTGTTTTAATTATAAGGTATATAAGCCAGACAGTCTGGTCTGAGTTCCAAAGCCTAGCACTCAAAGATTTTCATCAGAGCCACAAAAGAGGAGGGGATTACAAAACAAAACATCTTGCAGAGAACTCAGAAAAATTGTGGCACTTATTCAAAATATGTTCAGCCGCAGTGTTTTAGAAACTGAAACCTCCTAATATTTCCAGATTCCATAAAACTATTTAGTAATGGAAAAGAGAAATTAAGTTTTTCAAAGCTTCTGCACAGCAAATGAGACAATTAAAAAATGAAAAGGTAACTTACAGAATGGGATAAAGTATTTCCAAACCACATATCTGACAAGGAGTTAATATTCAAAATATGTAAAAAATTTACATAATTCAACAGAAAAAAAAACCCAAATAGTCCAACTTAAAAGTGGGCAAACGACACAAATGGACATTTTCTCAAAGATGACATACAAACAGTCATCGATTACATTAAAAAAGTTCTCAACATCATTGATCCATCACAGAAATGCAAATCAAAACCACAATGAAATCTAACTTCACGTTATGCCTGTTAGGATGACTATTATCAAAAAGACAGGAGACAAGTGTTAGCGAGGGTGTGAAGAAAACCTCAGGTTCCTCAGGGAACTCTTGTGAACTATTGGTGGAAATGTAAATTGGTATAACCATTATTGAAAAGGGTATGAAAGTTCTTCAGAAAAATTAAACATAAGAATACCAGCCAGGTGCAGTGGCTCACGTCTGTAATCTCAGCACTTTGGGAGGCCGAGGTGGGCAGATCACCTGAGGTCAGGAGTTTGAGACCAGCTTGTCCAACATGGTGAAACCCCATTGCTACTAAAAATACAAAAATTAGGTAGGCGTGGTGGTGCAAACCTGTAGTCCCAGCTACTTGGGAGGCTGAGGCAGGAGAATCACTTGAACTCAGGAGGCAGAGGTTGCAGTGAGCCAAGATTGTGCCACTGCACTTCAGCCTGGTGACACTCCATCAAAAAAAAAAAAAAAAAAAAAGGTTCTCACCATTTGAAAAAATAGTAACTATGTAAGGTAATGGAAGTGTCAACTTGATTGTAATAATCATTTCACGATGCATATGTATATAAAATTATAACATTTTATATCTTAAATATACACAGTTTTGTCAATTATATGTCAATGAAGCTAGGAAAAAATTAAAATTTTCAGTAATTAGAAATATTTTCCCCTTATATCAAAATATTGCTCACTTGAATTTTTTTCACTTTTTAATCTATAGTTTACTCAACTGTAAAATGCAGATGTTGCAATTAGAAGATCTACTAAATTCTTTCTAAGCCTGACAATTAATGACTCACACACTCAAATTTTACCTTCTCATGGAGGACCAAGTCAGAAAGTACGAGTATGGCCACATAATGGCAGAACAAAATGATTGAACCCTGTGAGAGGTTTCAAACACAATCCCACATTAAAACGAAAATGTGTTCTTACCATGGTCACAAGATTCACCATCAACCTTACCACCTTAATTCTTCCCCATATTATTTTGTACAAAGTACTCGTTCTTATAAATGCCTATGTCCTATGAAAAGATGCTCAACATCCCTAATTACAAGTAAACGCAAATCAAAACTGCAATGAGACATCGCCTCACACCCATTAAGATAGCCTCTATCAAAAGAATAAAATAACAAGGGTTGGTGAGGATGTGGAGAAATTGAAACTCTTGTGCACTATTGGTGAGAATGTGCAATTATTGTGAGAAAAAAACATGGAGGCTTCTCAAAAAATTAAAAACAAGATTACTATGTGATCCAACAATTCCACTTCTAGATATTATCCAAAAGAATTCAATGCATCTCCAGAGGTAGTTGCACATCTGCATTCATTGTAGCATTATTCACAGAACCAAGAGGTGGAAACCACCCAAATATCCATCAACAGATGAATGAATAAAGAAAATGTGGAGTATATACACAAGGGAATATTACTCAGCCTTTAAAAAGAAGGAAATTCTGTCCTATGCCTCATCATGGGTGAATCTCAAGTTATGCCAGGTGAAAATTGAAACCTGGGAAAACCTGGATCAACTTGAGAGAGAGAAAGAAAGAGGAAGGGGAAAAGAGAAGAGAGAGAATGAGTCTGAGGGTGAATTTTAGAGTAAAACATAGCACACTAAAACATAGCAATTTTAGAGTAAAACACAGCACACTCCAGGCTACAATAGAGCAATCTCCCCTTGAAGGCTTTTGAGAGGTAAACTGCAAAGCTATTGAACTACACACTTTTAAAAAATGGCTAATATGGTAAATTTAATGCTACCTGATTTTTTTACCACAATAAAAAAAAACCTATGGTCTAATATTAGAAAGAATTTGTGTAATGAAGTAAACCATCTCAAGAAAGCAACTGTGTGCCTATTGTGAAAATGGCAAGCACAGGTACGTGTTATCTCACGTGAGGGTAAGCTACTCTGCAACCTCTAACTTAGTGAACAGATTGTGCCTGATTCACAGACCAAGGCAAATTCTTCCTTTAACTCAATAGCAAACTCAAATGCTTCTCTCTGCCTGCAACAGGGCATGCCACTACCTGGCTTTCTTTATTTCCCAGATGGTCATTGTGTCCTTTAGCCTTTTCATTATTCACTTAACACCAAAAGAAAATGCAGCTAATAATATTAGTCTATTTTTCTGCTCTTGGAGAACTAGCATCTGGACTTAGGCCCTGTGCCCAGATTTCCCACTCCATTGGCACTGTGGTCTAGGAAAGTCTTTCAAGGTTTTGTTAAGCCTTCAGCCAGGTGAAAGGTATATGTTAGTTTTTTTGTTTCGTTTTGTTTTGTTTTTAATTTTTTTTTTTTTTTTTTTTT
>NW_016107655.1:417508-422064 GCF_001604975.1 Cebus imitator
ATGAGAAAGGTTTGTTCCTTCAAGTTACTGTGTGACCATCATATCAGTGTGTCCTTCCGTGAATGCCTCTGCTAACTTGTTTCATGAAATGTCTCTTTTTCTCATATATGCTCCCTCTCTAGGCTTTCCTAAGAATTAAAAGAAAAAAAAAATAGCAAGCTTACCAACTCTTTGGCTAGTGCACTAAATATAAGATTATTGGAAGAATAAGGAGAATAATTTAATTCATGCATATGGTGGCTTGTATGAAATCAACTTAGTTAAGCTGGAAATTCATCTCCCAGAATTCCATTCTCTGCATGGTTGTCTATCACAGTTGCCCACAAGAAAATGTGCAGATGTGAAGGTGGAAGTGAAGCAGCATCACATTTACAATGAGATGGAGGTGTGGAAGCAGCTGCTGTGACAGTCTGCCCATAGTCACTGATCTTGTGGCTCACTTTGTCCATCAGGGCAGTTGCAGGCCCCTAGTTCCTCCACTTCCTACTGGATCTTCTCTTTAGCCTCTTTGAATCCTGGGCCAAGTTTGTGAGCAGCTTTGGGGTGAAATGAGCCAGGCATTCTGCAAATCCCAACATTGGAGTTGGAGGCTTGGAGGCATTGAGAGACTGATGTGGATTCCAATTTATCCTTTCTCTCCCCTACTTCATATTAATCTTCCTTTCCAGACTGCTGGCCTTGCTGACTTCAGGACCAGCACTAGACGTAGAAGCAACAGACTTACCTATACTCTCACCAAGGTCCTACAGTTGTGTGAGATCTCATCCCTATAATAAGTATTTTATATCATTTGTATGGTTCTGCTTCTCTGATTGAGTTCTAATTCCTTGGAAATAAGTCAGCAAATGACATGCAAGAATGAAATTCTTTGGTTTGACCAAATCCGATAAGGACCAATGATCAACGGATGACAAGCTTTTACAAATCTCCAGCTTCACTTGTTAAGTGTACCCAAGCCAGATACAATTGCCTCAGACCATTCTCCAGGCAATCCAGCATTCCCTATCAGGAGGGGAGTGCAGCCAGCAGCAGCTTCCTAGTCAGTAGCTACCTCTCCTCCTACACACTCAGTCTCTTTGGACCTGAGATCTCAAGTCTTCAAAGAAGTGAGATGTTCTCATTCTACTAAAATGCCATCTGGCACACAGCCCCTAAGCCTCTGCTCTCTACTTCCTTCTGCCAAGCAATGCCATCAACACTCTTCTTACTGAAAGGCCATGTGTTTCACGGTACTACATTAATTCTCAAGGTAATGAAAGTAATGCCAAGCTGAAGACCAAGAGGGTGGGCGGAGGGCTGATGGGCTGGATGAAATAGCCACTCGATTGCCAGTTCATAAAAGATGTGGCAGCAACTCATTTTCTGGCCCGAGATGGTGGATGTCACATCTTTGAATCAGGTGGTAAGGCATCTGTGAAGGGCAATGTGGCATTCCAGGCAGTGGGTGGTGAGATCAGGAAGAAAAAATGGAAATCAACAGATGGTGGATCCTACAGCTGAGAACTGATTCTTCAGTTTGACATGGTTGGCATACACATTTTAAGTGGAGCTTGGTAAAGATCAGATTATTTTACCATTGACCAAGCCCTTGGCCTCTAGAAGGTCTTAAATTTTTATTTGCATTCCTTTCACGAATGTTTCTTTGCTTTTCGGGAACTTCAGGAAAAGAGGTTAAGTAGTGGATGGAAGAAAGAGGCAGGGGTTGGCAGATCAAACACAGGACTTAAAAGTCCTAGATCTAAATCTTAAAATCCCCAAATATTTTAAGTTATAAAAAGATGTCCCACTTTCGTAATCCAGTTCTGCAAATAGTTTTCCGAAGTCGGGGGACTTGCAAAGATTTAATTTGCCTGACAAAAATTTTCATTGGCATTTTCTATATTTCCTAGTGCCACCCTCTATGGTTTTCAATCCCCAAACGTCTAAATTAATGTGGACATCTGCTTCTAGCAAATATAGTCAGAACTGCCCTGCCACTACCAATTTGCAATCATAAAATCATAGAGATGAAAGGAAGAGGAAGTTAAACAGGACAACTCAGCCCAGCATCCCGGAAATGGGGCGTTTTGTAACTTGCTCCCCTCCTCCTACCTTGTATCCTACCCTCTCCCGCCATGTCCCAATCTACTATCATCATTTCAACTGCCAAATATACATAATAGGAAACATAAACCACAATCCTATTTGTACTGTAATCATTCAAACATCACCAAGTTTTTGTCAGGACAGAAAATGAAAACTACGTGAATAAATATTGCATTCAACGAATCTTTACACCCCCAGCCATTTAAGCCACAAGCTTAAAATGAGGAGAATCTCACACTTTCTGGAAAGGCTGGCACCCGGCTCCTGGCCTAATGGTCATTATGTCTCCCTGACTTGGCTCCAGCTCCAGGCCAGCACTGCCCAGTGGAAATGGAACGTGGACTATGACTGCAAGCTACCTATGCCATTTTAGATTTCCTAGTAGCCACAGTCAAAAAGGAAAAAGAAACAGACAACATTAATCTTAATAACACTTTCCGGGTTTCTGGTTTTTGCAATTTTAGAGCAGGTACTGTTTTTTAACTGGCTAGATAAGAAAAAATAATTGTGGTAGGCACGTTCATTCTTCTAATAAGCCTGTTGATCTGGTCTTCCCTGTTGTCAGCATCTCCACCTTCTACAAAATGGGTGGTCTTTTTCTTCATTCCACCTTGTCGAGAGGATAATATAAAGGGCCACAAGAAGTTATATGCTTCTTTGAAGCGTTTTCCAACAGTATAGATCTCATAAATCAGATTTCTCCATGCAGACGATGCCATATTTGCCAAGAGATCGAGCAATTAAAGTCTTATCTGTCAGAGCAATTAGCTTATTGATTTTGTTATAACACACTTGTAGATTAGTTTATTTACTGACTTCAGATTTGGGTACGTCCATGCAATACATGGTTCTGCAATCCTCAGCATGTTAACTGAAGCCTTGTTGAGCTTCACAAAGTTTCTATTAAAGATTTGATGAAGGCAAAGAAGTTGTAACACCTTTCAGACCTTTGGGCTCACCCAGTTGATGCCTCTGATCCTGATGACAAACACCAGTTTGGGTTCTGCAGGTACATGCAAGTTGTCAGCTTTTCTTGCCATCCTCACCATTTGAATCCTGTACATCAGCCTATATTCCCCGTGATAGTGCTTCACTTTTTCATAGATAAGCTTCCTCCTTGCCTTTGGAAGCATGTTTTGAGCAAACTTCTTTCTCAGGCGCTTGATCTTCAGCTCTGCCAAATTCCTTTGCTTTTTCTTAAGGGTTTCTGGCACAGCAGGAAGCTTCTTCTTCTCTTTGACACCCTCCACAGTTCCAGATGGAAAAGGGAGTTAATAATACTTTTAACCCAGTACACCCAAAATCATTTCAGCATATAGCCCATATAAAAACAAATATTGAGACATCTTATAGTCTTTTTCCACACAAGTTCTTTAAAGCCCAGTGTGAATTTACACAATCCAGAGTAGTCCCATTTCAGGTCCTCGATAGGTGGCTGGTGACTAGCTTAATAGATAGCACAGATATATGTAGATAAGCCTGTCCTTATTTGTATGGCAATGCCTGTTTTTTTTCCAAAAGAAAATGTCCCTCCTGAGTTAGGCAACTGGAAATGGGAATTCCTTTTCCTTAAAGTACACTTGCCAGATAAAACACAAGACACCTACTTAAATTTGAATTTCAGATAAATAACCATTTTTTTTAGTATAACTATGTCCTAGTATTGCGTGGAACATACTCATGCTATAAAAATGACTCAATGTTTATCTTAAATTCAAATTTAACTGGGCTTCCTGTATTTTTATTTGGTAAACCTAGCAACCTCACCTGAACTCAACTCAAGTCAGAAATGGAGGGGGAGGAAGAAAACATGGCAGGTGCTAAAGGCAGCAGCACATGATGGTGCACGAGGAAGTCAGAGGCAGAGCTACCCGGAGAGCCACTGTAAGAACCACCATCGTTGGCCGGGCGCAGTGGCTCACTGCTGTAATCCCAGCGCTTTGGGAGGCCGAAGCGGGTGAATTGCCTGAGCTCAGGAGTTCCAGACCAGCCTGGGCAACACAGTGAAACCTCATCTCTACTAAAATACAAAAAAAAGTTAGCTGGGCATGGAGGCATGCATCTGTTATTCCAGTTGCTTGGGAGTCTGAGGCGGGAGAATTGCTTAAACCCGGGAGGCGGAGGTTGCAGTGAGCCGAGATGGCGCCATTGCACCCTAGCCTGGGTGACCGAGTGAGACTCCATCTCAAAAAAATAAAAATAAAATAAAAAATAAGAACCACCATCATTAAGGATGAGTAATGGCAGCACCTGCCAGGAAGGCACACAGGCTGAACAGCAGGTGTCGCTGCCTCTCTGGAGCCTGTACCTGTCTGCCTTGTTTTCTCTTTCTCTTTCCATGAATTTTACAAAGATATCTGCACATCCTGCAAGCATACGCATTTTGCAAGACGTCAGTCTCAACATGGCATCTGAAGCTTTACAATTTGCTATGGATTTTCCATGCTAATAAATTTTTTTTTTTTTTTTTT
>NW_016107655.1:422953-584161 GCF_001604975.1 Cebus imitator
CCATCTCAAAAAAAAAAAAAAAAAGAAAAGAAAAAAATATGTATATATTACTAACAGCTCATGCCATGGGTGAAGAGACAGAACTATTGAGTTTGTTCTATGTACTAGATAGTCCCTTGTGTGTTCCAAGTGAGAGGTGGGAGCCATGCCCAAAACATTTTCCTAAAATTCCTAAAAATTTCAAAACAGTAACCTAGTTAGAGCTAAGGGGCAGGAATTACAGACCTTTTGGGAAAACGTTGTCTTCAGATGGCTAAGATCCAGAGAGACTGATGTAGTAGGTCAGGGATGGAACCTCAGAATTTGCAATTCTAACAGTTTACCAAGTGATACTAATACTGCCGATCCCGGAAACATGCTTTGAAAGCCACTGTTTTAGATTCTGAGAGTGTTTCCACGGGGATATATATAGCACTTGTTTAGACTTTTTGTTTTGCTCTATAGAGTTTCCTCAAATTAAAAACTCAGAGAAGATACACTGCCTCAGCAGTGGTCCTGCAGGGCCAGCGGCCTCTGTTGTTGCTGTTGGTCATGCAGGTGAAGGATACTGGTTTTCACATCGTGAGTCAGACGGCTTATCTGCAACACTGCAGGTTGGGGAAAGTAGTGAGTCAATGGTGATCCTTTGAGAACAGGTATCCCAAGCTAGACTCTTCCCATTTCTTGGTCACCTCTGCCCCTTCCACCCTCTATTCATTGTGCTTCCTTCTAGTCAGCCCTGAATTTCCTAGTTTGTTCCTCTGCCTCAGCCTCCAGACAATCCTACGCTGGGTCATGGGAGGGTGACCCTAGCCAAACCTCAAGGCTACCATCACCCAGAAAGTTTTTGCCTCACCAGCTCAGTGGTAGTTAGGAGGCCCACTTGGTAGCAATGTCATCAAGTCCCCAGAATGACTAGGTAGTTACTTCCTGTCCAGGAGGAGAGAGCTCAGACATAGAGAGGTCCCAGGCAAATGAGGAAGATGGACTTTTATTATATCAGGGAAATAGCAATGAGCCTCTGTGAGATTCTCAGCATTTACAAAAGGCATTTCACTGCTTTACCTTTTCTGAGTCAATGTCTTATCTCTAGACACCTTCCATCAGGCTTCCTTTCCAGCAGGCTTCTGAAAGGTCACGTTGTTCTCCTCCCTCTTTTATGGATTTCCTTCCTTAGCATTCTCTCCAAGACTTCCCTTTCTTCAGGCCACCCTTGCCCAGCCATCCATCCAATAAGGACCACAGAGTACTTATTTAAGGACTTTATAACTAAATTAAATAGTTATAAAGAATGCCCAGATCAAACATATGGAAGCCCCAGAGGTTCAAAACACCTTACCACATTCTCCTAGGCTTTGTCTCTCTTCTGTTCCAAGAAGCCCTATTACCCTTTCTCCTCTCTTTTATCCCCAAGGATACAGAACATCAACCACATCAGCCACCTTGTGCCCTGCTTGCTGAGAGGAGCTCTTCCTTCATGAAGATCCCTTGATGCAGAGCCCTTCATTTTGCTAAAAAAGAAAGTTTAGGGCAGATCAATAATGGTGACCTAGGAGGATATTGAGCTTCCCCTTTATCTCAAGTGAGAAACATTCCTCAGAGGAACTTAAAAAGGGTCTTTGAGAACTGATGGAGAGGCAGCATGCTGTCTACAACGAAGACCTAATTTTCACTAAGTGTCTGCTTAGAATTTCACCCAGAGCTGTGGCTAGACAAATCCTAGCCTTGTCTCCAATTTAAAGAAATAAACAAATTATTGTTAATAAACATATGCTGCAAATTAAATAAATCTTAAAGTGCAAGCAAATTATTTCCCTCTTACTATGCTTAATGGGGTCAGCTCATTTCCACATGTGATAGCCAATGTCTGGAATCCATTTACCATTTGCATTAGATGAAAATTTCTCTGGAAATCAAAACTAATATTCACTTTGCATATTTCTTTTCTTCTTTTGAAAGGGAAGTGACTAGGAAGTCTTCCTGTGGCCTGACTTCTTTCTTTCCCATTTCATTGTTCTAATAAACTAGTATTTCTCCAACTGTGGTCAGTGGGGCCACTTTCATAAGAAACACCTGGGATGGTTGTTAAAAATGCAAATTATTGGCCTCATCCCAAACCTGCTTGAGTGGAGTGGGGACTTGCCCAGAAAAATCTCTTCTAACAAGCTCCTTCAGTGATTCTTATGCTCACTAAATTTTGAGGCCCGCTACAGTAAGTACCATTTATATTTACAGGTGTTTTAAAGGCACCAGTGTCCCTAGAAGGCAGGGTTTGACAAAGCTACTCCCCCTCGGGAGCTCCAGTTACTCTGCTGGTTTAATTATGGCAAAAATCACAAATGTTATTCTAGATGGGACTCAACATTGGGTTAAATGCTTCTTTGTTTTTTCCTGCGATACTTTGTCCTTTATTACTTCCTCCCCACTTCCCAAACTTAGCCGGCCATTATCCCCAATTCATTTCATACTTATTATTCAAGATTCAATCTTCATACAATAACTTCTGTGATTCTATGACATTATGATTCTATGACATTATCTCAGCTGACATTTCTAATCCTGACAACCTAACTCATCCTCCAGGTCAACAACATCAGTGCTTATAGTACAGCTCACCCCTTTTCCTTGAGCCCAGAAACTACCTTGTGTATTCCTTTTTACAGTAGCCTGGGCTGAATTGGTCCTTGTAAGTAAATCACCCTAGGTCTTCATTTCCCCAATTACATTGCCATACTGCCCTTGCTCACACATACTTCAAATACCAACTTCCACCTTCAAGGTAGAGGTAGCTTATTAAGCGTTCCTTTGTACTGACCACATACTATAAACACATTTCAATTATTGTAACTATCTCACTGCAGTGTAATATTTGTTTACCTGTGTGTTTCCCCTACTAGATCTAAACTACTCCTATGCAGGCATTCAGTTAATCACTCTGCTATCTCCAATACTAAGCCTAGTATCTGGCACATAGTGGGCATTTAATATTAACGTTGAGCTAAATTACTCTCAAACTTTTATGGGCAGAGACACTATCTCATTTAATGCTGTGCCATAAAATGCTGACTTGTTATGCCACTATTTATTCTCATAAATATTATGACCATATATATATATAATGCATACAATAATGTTTACTATATACAGTACATCTGTGCAGTGAATTTAATATATGTTTTTCTTATGGCCAGACTGCTGGTAGAGTCTAAAGCAACACTGTCTCCTAGAGTTCTCATTAATGAAGATAATATTCTATGTCTACACTGCCTAATATGGTAGCCACTACTTACATAGCACTAATGAACTCTTAAAGTGTGTCTGAGGAAGTGAATTTTTAATATTATTTTATTTTCATTGATATCATTGTAAACAGTCACATGTGGCTAGTGGCTACCTTATTTGACAATGCAGATCTAGTGTATGGTATTTTAATGCTCTCAGCCAGAAAGTACTAATGAACTCAATTGTGCTTCCTTCGCTGTGGACAGAACCTGGAAGTGTTTGCTCAGCAGTGGTGTTCCCAGAGCAGCACCAGATGGGAACAGTCAGCTGAGGTACAGAGAAGATTTTTACCACTGACATCATTTGGAATTGCTGGTGCTCAATGATAACAAAGCAGACCAATTTTTTGTCTGATTACTGTTTTTAAGCTCTTTACAGACAATGTGCCCACTCATTGCTTGCACCCACAGTGGACCACTCCTACCAATACTACCCTTGTTACACCAGTATCTTTGGTCACTTTATCTCTTCCTGCCCTCATGCCATGTTCCAGTGAAGGTTTTTGACTCGTGATGGATAACAAAAAGTTTGCAAGTAATTGTGCTGAAAATGACTCAAAAGTGGCGAGGAAGATTATCACACTGAGCATTAAAACACTACTTTTAAAACAGCTCAAGGTGCCTTCAGAGAAATGGCAAGGGACACAGGGTGCCTGTCAAAAGCAGCCAGGGAATTACCACTGCAGCTTGGGAAAAATGACCACAATTGAGGGAATCCTAGCCTAAAAAATGGCCTGAGGCATCTCCTAAATTTAGGAGATTTTAAAAGAATTCAAAGTAGTTATTAGCTCAATTGCAGAAAAGCGCCTTCAGAGAGGTTATGTTCTGCTGACACCACCTCTTGCTCATCTGGCTCATTTGGTTGGTCTCCCAGATTCAGAAATTCATCCCATACCTAAACAAGGCATGCCTATACTTCTCTATCAACCAGCTACCTAAACTCTGAACACCAATCTGTAAAGGATAAACTGTATAAAAAATTAAATCCAATGTATAGAAGCAATGGATATTGCTGGCTGGGTGGAAATTCAGTTGTAATATGGGCCTCATCTTCTATAGTAGCCTGTGTGCCTACAAATTGGCCTTGAAAATAAGGTACTTTTTAATGTATAAGTCTATTTGTTGCCATGGAAGTAAATTTATTATGTATTTAAGGGGAAAAAGCTTACAATATAGCATGTGCAATGTAATCCTGATGTGTGTATGTGTGTGTATGCATGTGTGATAGCCACTAACTACACAGTGTATGTGTATATGTGGAACACATGGTATGTGTGCGAATATGTACTGTCTATACACAATCAGTGAACAAGATACAGAGGATGACAGAATGTAACCAAAAAGTAGCAGTCAATATGTCCATAGAGTAAAATAACAAGCAGTTTATTCCCAAATTCTACAATAAATGCAATCAAATAAGAAATAAGCAAAATTATTATCTTCAAATGTCAATATATTCAAATCCTTTAGTTATCAGATATATCTTGCAGCTTACCACCTTATCTGACAGCTCTCAAATTCTCAGATTTAGGTCCTGGTGTTTTGTTTGTTTGGCTTGATTTGGTTTTATTTGTAGAATTCACTCTGATATCCATCTGCTGTGTCCAGCTAAAAGTTGTTTGTCTTGGCCAGTATAAGGATTTATGCTCAGTTTTTTCCTAAACAGCTTTCGGTCAATAAGCGTTTGCCTAATGATGTCAATAAAGCCATGGATTGGGTGAATTTCCTCTTTACACAAATGCTCTGGAATCTTGCATTTTATTTAGGATGATCTGAAACCATGGTTCTCAAATCTTTTTGAACTCAGAGACAAGACAAAGTCTCTACAGACACCTGCCTCATCTGTTTCTGCTCATCACTTTTAGAAACCAGACACTTGGCATTGCTTTCGTATAGATACCAATAAGGTAAAAAGTTTTAAGAAACCATGTATCAAATAGCATTACGATTTTATCCACCAGACCAAAACATAGATACTGTCATAACACTAAATGCAATAGAGAGCTGCCTAAGATAGCCAACTCAGTGAACCTCAGGCATCACCCTCACCCAGACACCAACGAAAATTCTGATACTCCGGAGAGGGCCTGTGTAACAGGAGGGATGGATGGTAAGACCAGATACAGCCTATGCTGTAAATTGAGATCTAATGCAAATAAAGCAGACCTTTGAATTTTAAATCAGATACAAAGTTGTTTCACCATCTAAGCAATTCTAAGGCAATTAGAAACTGAGCCTGCCTGGTTGGATGGTTGGATTTGCACAGTAAAATAACCTCAACAAACTAGAGCTCTGAATGAGGCAATTCTGGACAACTGGGTTGCAGTGCCAGCTCCTCCACTGATTGGCTGTTTGCTCTGGGCAAGCTAGTCTCTCTCTGAGACTTAGCTTCCTCAGCTAAAATGTAGCCATCACTGCCTAACTCTCAGATTTGTTGTAAAAATCAAATGTGTATGTTAAAGTAGAAATATGTTATTATGTTCAATATTTCTATTTTCATTCATTCACACAGAATTTGGGAAGGGAGGACAATATTGAACAGGTATGCTCTGTCAGCCACCTTGAACAGGCAGATTCATTGTTAGTATTATTATCAACAGGTAAGAAAAAATTTTGTGAAAAATGAAAGCCACCTATTTAGGCTTTTCCTAAGATGTAAATTATAGTTTGGGAGTCTTTTGAATCACCTACTGATTCACCACTGCTGATCTGCTCAAAGTGAGCCTTCTAAACTCAGTAAGGAATTGACTCTAGACATATTCCTGAAGGAAAGTATCAGAGGAAGATGGGGTGATGAACAAACGGGGCAAATGAAGGGAGGAGAAAACTGAGAAACAGCTTATCTGCAGGATAAAAGTAGAAGATAAAAAGGTTCAGAGCTCCTGAAGAGCCAGCCAAGATGGGCAACCCAGGCAACAGACAAGGAAATTAGGACGAAAATGTCTGAGTACTTTAGTATTTGTGTTAGCCCTTGTCTATTTCCCTGGACAAATGAGCAGTACAAACCTTCAGTTATTACTGAAATAAATACAACTGAAGGTAAATGTTTAAGTTTAAAACCTTACTTTACTACTAAAATAAAAGCAACAACAAAAATCTTTGTTCTCAAAGCAGCAGAGGACTGAGGAGTGCTGTTCAGCTCCACCTAGAGGAGGTCAGAGACACCAAGTGTCTCCTAGTATGCAGGAAGGGGTAAACAGGACACCAGCATGCAGCGTGGGAGAGAAGAGAGTGTGAGAGTAATCCAGACTCAAATCCAGACTGTGCCACTTCCATGTTATGAGATTTGGGGGTGGATACTGAAATTCTCCAAGTTGTCACTCTATCACTGGCAAAAAAAAAAGGGGGGGCGGGATACTGATAATATTGTTATGGGCTGAACTGTGTCCCCCCAAAAATTCTTATATTAAGGCCCTAACCCTCAGTACCTCTGAATGTGGCCTCTAAAGAGGTAATTAAGATGAAATGAGATCACTGAGGTGGGCCCTAATCCAATAGGACTGGTGTCCTTTTAGGAAAAAGAGATTAGAACACAGAAACACATAGAGGGAAGACCATGCAGAGACAGATGGGGAAAATGGCCATTTACAGGCCACGGAGAAAGGCCTTCAGAAGAAACCAATCCCGCCAATAGCTTGATCTTGAACTTCCAGCCTCCAGAACTATGAGGAAATAAATTTCTGTTGCAGAAGCCACCCAGTCTGTGGTACTTTGTTATGGCAACCCCAGCACACTAATATCAATACCAACATTACAGAGTGTTTGTAAGGATTACATGAGAAAATGTTACAAAGCAGGAGAAAACAGACACTCAGTGGTTATCTTTCCATCCCTTTCCTGGTTAATCTGCAAGTTGGCTATTTGGGCAGAAGAGGATCAAATCAACGAGGGATCACAGACAACAAAAGTTCAGCCCATGAGGCTCTGAACTCCAAAAGCTATCATTTACAGATTCTGAGTAAGCTAAGAAACACATTAGTGCAGAGGTGATTTCATAAAAATGTTATTTTCTATTGTCAGAAGTTATAATAGAATTACTGTGACCCTCCAAACTGCTGATTTTCTAAGATCTCTCAAAAAAAAAAAGCTTGGGTATGCTATTCATTTCTATAGATGACTACCTGACTGAGACATGAAAAGTTCATATTTCATACCTATACAAAACCTTCTGACTCAAAAGTAGAAGCAGGCCCGTCAACTGCCCATAGTTTGGTCCTTCGAAGTAACTGAGTAGCCAAGAGTTTCGCCTCTTAGTTACTGTGCATCATACTTAGGATTCAGTAAGTTTTCCTCTCTTAAAGGACAGTTCCCATAGACGACTGATAGAGGGCACTAGGTGGCTACAAGAAGTAAAGTTTCTTTACAAAAAAAAAATACTTTGTACTATAGAAATGTTTAAGCAAGTAACAAAACTAGAGAGACTATGATAATGAACTCCCATGTACCCATCAGCCAGTGTCAACAATTATTAACAAGGGGCCAATCGTGTTGACTTATCCCACCACTGGATTATTTTGAATCAAATCTCACAAATCTTAATGTCATCTATAAATAATTTTTAATAATTTGATAAAAATCAAGAGCAAAATGAGCACCTTGATCAGGATGTAATCTGTCTGAATTTTCATATATTTTTATTTTAAATCTCAAAAGTTTCGTTCACAAAGGATTTTTTTAATGAGCAATTTATACTACTTCATTTCGGTGGTTCTTAACTCGAAGTACTACAATTCATTGTTTTTTTCTTCCTCACTGAACATCCCCTTTTAACTCCCAGCTCTTGTTTCCTCCACCTCTACCTTTTTCATATCCTCAGGCTCCTTAAGCAATCATCAAGTGAAAACTTTACTTTTTTTTTTAACTGATTTTGTTTAGGCAACTTAGAGTTTTGTCAAAGTTTTGTTACGTCAAATTTGCCTGTTATTTATAAGGAGGAGAATTAAGAAACAGGTCTATGAAACAATTATATTTCAAACTAAACTATAGATTTTGTTCATGGGAAGTTTTTTCAAGTTTGTCTGTTATTTATAATGAGGAGCATTAAGAAATAGGTCAATGGAACAATTATGTTTCCAACTAAACTACAGATTTTGTGCATGGGAAGTTTTTAGGTGAGTCTTGTGTTTAAAAGACTTTGTTGTTATAATGATAATTATTCATCCTAAGAGCATTACGATGTACTCTCCGTAATTAACAGGGTTCTGACTCAATTTCACATTCGCCACAAACCCTGACCACACATTCAGGCTAGAGAAGCAGGGGCAGTAAAGCAGCAAACCTCAAAGAGCAACATGGGGTGGGAAGAAACTGGACTTAGAGAAGATATGACTTGGGCCCTTGATGCTACCACCTATCACCACAGGACCTTGGACAAGTCACTTCGCCTCTCTGTGCCTCAGGTTCCTCTTCTGCACTAAGGGAATAATCATACCTGCTCAACTTATCTAACACAATTATAGTAGAGATGGAGGGAGATGATTGTGAAAGCGCATTTCCACTTATAACATGCTGCATGCCCTCACAAAGTTAGGCAGCATGGTGGTGCAAAGTAGGGGTTCAGGTATAAGATAGATCCGGGTGTGAACCCTGGTGATGCGTGATCTTGGGCAGGTGGCTTTACCTTTATGAACCTCTTTCAACACCTATAAAATAAGGATAATTACAGAACATGTATCATAGAGTTATTTTACAGATTAAAAAACATGTGCAGGTAAAGCGGTTAGCAGAGTGCTTGACACATTTCTAAGATAAAGAATCTCAGAATTGTAGGAGCCACATGGACTTCAGAGAATGTTTCCTGAGAGAACCCTTTAGGGCTGCTCATTCACGTTCACATCTGTTTCCTGGCATCAAACTCACCCCAGAGCTTCCCTAAACTTCTCAACTGGCTACCCAATATAGGCTTTCCCGGGTCCTTTAGACCAGGCCTCATCTCCTTGAGGGAGGTTTTAGTTAGAGCTGTACTTCTGAAGCTAAAACAAAGACAAATTGAGCTCCTGGAATGAAGGTCAGGGAATTCGTGTTCTTTCCTCAGCCTTCTTGTTATCCCATGGGTAACTTGACACAGTCACGTCCAGTTGTTGCTTAAGGAAAATGACTAGTGCTGCTCTGCCACAGACAGTGATGAGTTATGATGCCAAAATGCGGTGACTCACTTGCTTCCTAATAGCATTCCCCTACACGCTGCTCTATCCATCTCTAGGGAGGCTACAGCTGCATGACTAGGGGTTTCCCCAAGCAATTTGCCTCCTCAGTTCCAAGAGGGAGGGACGTGGGAAGCAGCAGCTGCCTTAGAGTAAGTCTGGTCTCAGTTCTCACAAAAGTCTGTGGGATTTGCAGTAAGGGAATTAACATCAATCTGATCTTATTACCTCATCTGCCATTTTAAAATCAGCCTCCCACTCAAGTGTGATACTTTATACTGTTGATGCTCTTAAAATTGGGATCTTAACAAAGAAAAGCTTGCAACAGATGCATGACTACTGTTCAAATCATCGCTGAGGCACTCAGAGACCCAGAAAAGATCTTATGTTTGCTTTGTAGTGTTTCTAAGAGCAGTGGAATGAGGGAGGGTTTCTTTGCAAATTTCCGGTAAAGCTCCACGTAAACAAACTTACACCAGTAAACACAGCCACCTTCTCATCTTTCCTGATAGCAGCCCAAACTATTAACCATAGTCAGGGCTTTTGATATTCATACAAAACCTAAATGTGACATGTAAACAGGAAGAGAGAGATATAAAGAGGTAATTACCCTCTTATAAGTGGAGGAAAAACAGAAAGGTGGTCACCAGGAATAGCATCTCTCTCCCACTCACAGAAGAAACCCTAGCATTTCCCAAACCTATCTGACCAAATGATACAATAAGTTAATAAATTACATAATAAATGACAAATGATACAGCATGTTAACACCAAGAGGGGACTCCTTTGTAAAAAAATAAATAAACTCAAGAAATATTGGGCCAGGCACAGTGGTTCATACCTGTAATTCCAGCACTTTGGGAGGCCGAGGCAGGCAGAGTATGAGGTCAGGAGTTTGAAACTAGCCTGAGAAACAAAGTGAAACCCCGTCTCTACTAGAAATACAAAAATTAGCCAGGCATGGTGGTGCGCGCCGGTAATCCCATTACTCGGGAAGCTGAGGCAGGAGAATCACTTGAACCCAGGAGACAGAGGTTGCAGTGAGCCAAGATCTCTCCACTGCAGTCCAACCTGGGCAACAGAGCAAGACAAAAAAAAAAAAAAAAGAAATATTGGATTAAAGAAGTCACTTCACTGAAATATTTATCAGAGCCTCTAATGTATCACTGTGCCTTAATAACATTCCAAGAAAGCAAAGCATGTCTGAAGCATTTCCTAAGTATATTTTACTATGAAATGCTTTGTGCACAGATTATGTAAAAAATCGGGAAAAGTTCCCTATACATATATGTTTTAAAATCCTATATATTCAAAGTGTTGCATTTTCCCACAATATGTAAAAATTCAAACATGGAAATCAGCAAACCTGTTTTAGGTGAAAGAGTTTGCATTCTGGATCTACCACCTGCTAGCTAAGTGTCTCTTAGCACTTGTTCCTTTAAAACACACACAGTCATGAACCTGCCATCCCTCTCAGCCTCAAACTCCAGTTGCCATTAAAGGAAGTACTGTAGTCTACAACTCTCTGTTATGGGTTGAATTGTGTCCCTCTAAAATTCATGTGTAGAAGTCCTAACCTGCAGTACCTAAGAATGTGACACTATTTGGAGAGAGGGCTTTTACAGAGGAAATCAAGTTAAAATATCATTAGGGTGGGGTCTAAACCAATATGACTCTTCTTCTCATAAAAAGGGGAAATTTGAATATACAGACATGGTTAGAGGAAAGACAATTGTGAACAGAAAAACAGAAGACGGCCGTCTACAAGCCAAGGAAAGAGATCTGGAACAGATCCTTCCCTCACAGTTCTCAAAAAGAACTAACCCTGCTGATAACTTGATCCTGGACTTCCAGCCTCCAGAATTGTGAGGACAATAAATTTCTGTTTAAGCACCCAATGTGTGGCACTTTGTTACCGCAGCTCTAGCAAACTAATGTACCATCTTTACAATCAGCTTTCACTGCACCTATTCATTCATCGAATATTTATTGAAAGCTTGCTAATTTCCAAGATTGTTCTGGGTACTCGAGACACAATGGTGAATAGCTGCAGGCATCTTCCCTGCCATTGTGGATCTTACAGCCTAATGAGAAACACAGATATGAAATCAAATAATCACTTACAAATGTAAGATTACAAAAAGAAAATAACTATGAAAATAACTAAAAAGAGACAATGAGCATGCTAAATCATTCACATAAGCAGGTCCCTGATCTCATCTGGGGTGTCAAGAAAATTTCCTTGAGGCAATGATATATGAACCGGGACTTGAAAGATTAGCAGGAATTGGTAACATGAAAGGAGAATGTGAAAAGTGTTTCCAGCTGGGCGCGGTGGCTGACACCTGTAATCCCAGCACTTTGGGAGCCTGAGGCAGGCAGTCACCTGAGGTCAGGAGTTCGATACCAACCTGACAAACATGAAGAAACCCCATCTCTACTAATAATACAAAAATTAGCTGAGTGTGGTGGTGCATGCCTGCAATCCCAGCTACTCCGGAGGCAGAGGTTACGGTGAGCCAACATCATGCCATTGTACTCCAGCCTGGGCAATAAAAGTGAAATTCTGTGTCAAAGAAAAAGAAAGGAAGAACTGTTCCCAGCAGAGGGAGCAGCAGTCCAGGGATAAGAAGGCAAGCTAAAGTGGGTGAAAAGAAGCCAGGGGCATTGAAGTCATCAAGGCTGCAGATCAGCTTTCAAGCAAGTCCTTGCAATCCAATTTTAGAATTTAGATATTTTTCTTAAGACACTCTTATATGACCTCAGATGAGTGAGGAATTCCATGTCTAAGTACATACCCAAGAGAAGTGAAGACACAGGTTCACCCAAAAACACGTTTACAAATGTTCATTGCAACATTATTCATAATAAACAAAAAGTAGAAAAACTCAAATGTCCATCAACTGATGAATGGATACACAAAACGTAGTGTCTCCATACAATGGAATATGATTCAGCCATTAAAATGGATGGATTAATGATATATGCTGCAACATGGATGAGCTCTGAAAACATGATGTTAAATAAAAGAAGCCAGTTACAAAAGACGAACATATTGTGTGGTTCCACTTATGTTAGATGTCCAGAATAGGTGAATCCATAAAAACAGAGAGCCAATTAGTGGCTGCCAAGAACTGGGGGAAGGGGAAATAGAGAGTGATTGCTAACAAGTACAGTTTCTTCTGGTGATGATGAAACTGTCTCCATTCAGATAACGGTGATGTTTACATAACTTTATGCATACACTAAAAAGCACTTTAAAAGAGTGAATGTGGCTGGGCGCGGTGGCTCACACCTGTAATCCTATCACTTTGGAAGGCCAGGGCAGGCAGATCACCTGAGGTCGGGAGTTCAAGACCATCCTGATCAACATGGAGAAACCCCATCTCTACTACTAATAAAAAATCAGCTGGACATGGTGGTGCATGCTGTAATCCCAGCTACTCAGGAGGCTGAGGCAGGAGAATTGCTTGAACCCAGGAGATGGAAGTTGTGGTGAGCCGAGATCACAACATTGCACTCCAGCCTAGGCAACAGAGTGAGACTCCGTCTAAAAAAATTAAAACATAAAAGACTGAAAGTTATGCTATGTGAATTGTATCTCAATTTTTAAATGTATGAATGAGAAGCACTTCTTTTTTTGGCAGTATGGCAGACTGAATCCATTAGCACTCCCACTGAAAACAAAATGATTCCACTAAAATATTCAAAATATCTTTTCAATATATTGATAAGCTTGCAGGAAACAAAGGAATAGTTAGAGGCCAAAACAAAAATGAAAAGAAGTAAACTGAATATTAAAGTTGGCTCTTACCTTGAAGTCATTTGCCCTGTCAAGTTACTGATTTTCTGTTTGCATACCCTCACAGAATATGGAGGATAGGTGACAAAACCCACAGCCCAGCCAACATGGATCATCTTACAGCAAACACCTCTATCTAAAGCTGGGACTTCCCAAAGGTATCCAATTTGAGCATAAGGGTAGACAATTAGGTCGAGCTGTTAAGAAATTGCCAATATTTGATTATTTTTGACTTACGAAAAACAATTTCATATGTTTCAACCTACATGTTAGCCCTCAGTGATCCACCTATCCACACTCCCAGAAATTGCAAGGAAAATTGCACTTTAAAACTTGGAAATGGGTAAACAGAAAAATAATTCCCTTGAGGAATAAATGTTCACTCAGAATTACATGCTAAGGAAAGACATTTCTGAAAAACAGGAACAAGTAAAGACATTTTCAAATGCCTAACAGATGGACCAACAGATTCTCACTAAAGAAATTTTTAATGAATGTTCATCCTACAGAAGAAAAGTGAATCCAGATGAAATAGCCAAGAAGAAAAGAAATGTCACTACTATATTAACCAAAATAAATATAGTAGCGCTACATTATTGTCCATCAAGATAGACTTTTAGACAAAAAGAAAAACAAAAGATGATCAGCACATATTATAAAAAGATCCATTCTCCAGGAAGAAATACTGGCTACATTCTTCCTAATAAAATATTTTTCAAATGTATTAGCAAAGGTTGGCAGGAAACGAGAGAAATGAAAAAAATCTATCATCATGACAGTTTTTAATACACCTCTCTCTATAACTGATAGATTATGAAGACAAAAATCAGTAAAGACATAGAAAACTTGAATAAACCATAAGAAGCTTGATCTATTGAGGACTTACTGATATATACAGAATGCCACAACCAAAATACCTAATCTTTTTAAAAACACAGAGAATCTTTATGTATTAGACTGGAAAGAAAGTCTCAAAAACTTTCCAGCAATTAGTGTCAAACAGACTATCTCAGATCACAATGTGATTAAGTTAGAAGTAAATACCAAACAGACAAAAACCCTTATGTATGGAAATAAACATACGTCTAAATACTTCACAAGTTATAGAAGAAATCTTCATAAGACTTACAAAATATTCAGCAATGAACAATAATGAACTACCTCATTTTTATAATTTATGAAATGCAGCTAAAATAGTAATCAAAAGGAAATACATAGCCTTACGTATACCAATTAGAGGATGGGAGAGACTGAAATAAATGAGTTAAGTCTCTCTGCTGATCAATTCTAGTGTACCGCTCCAGATCTACTGGTTGCCCTTCTGTCTGTGATTCTGTGCTTCCAAAAGGCTTGCCTATAAAGACTACATCATCCCAGCTACTTTCCTGCTGACTTCCAATTGGGTTACTCAGTGGGTGATACTGACAAGACATCAGAGGTTAGAAAGAGAGATAAGGTTTTTTATTATATCTGCTCCCTCCTTACTGAGCCATAGTTTTAACAGAGGCCTAAGGTCATAGCTTTTTAAAGCAGCCCCTCTATTAAAGTTCTGGAAAGAGTCCACCTTCCCCTCACAATTTAGGTGTAATAATACTACTACTAATAATAATAATACTGTTGCTAGTTCTGGGTAACTCATCTCTTACTGGTTTCTTTAATGCTGACACATCTATGCAAATACTCTCCTCATTAAACTCTCTTAGGTCTTCCTTTGAATGTGCCATCTATTTCTTGCCAGGATCTTGGCAGACAGAGCATCCAACTTAAGAAATTAGGAAAGGAAAAACAGAATAAACCCAGAGAAGGTAGATGGAAGAAAAAATAAAGATAAGTAGAAATTAATGCAATATGAAGCACATATACAGTAGAGAGGACCAACAAAGACAAAAGGTGACAAACTACTCACATGATTGAGCAAGAAAAAAAGACAAACCCCAATACTATTAAAAATGTAAAGGACATAGCTAGATACAGTGTAGAGATTTAAAAGATACCAAGAGAATAGTATAATTTTATGCCAATAAATTTGAAAACAAAGAAATGAATATATTTGTAGAAAATATAATTCAATTTCAATTAAAAATCCAGAAGACACAGCCCTATAAGTGAGTGTCATGCAGCCATCTCACACAGGAATCCAGGAGTTAATTATTAAGTCAATTATTAAGGAATTTGGGGAGCTGATTGTTAAACTGTTGGTAGCTTGATGTTGGCCAGGGTGGGAGTACTCACACTACAAAAGTGAGTGCACATTACAACAATTACAGAATTTGAGTCACTAGTTAAAAATATGCCAACGATAAAAACTTCAGACTTCAAAGGTTTAACCAGAAAGCTCTATAAAACATTCATAAAACAAGTAATTCCAATCTTCTATAAACTCTTTCATGTAAACAGAGAATCATTTGATGAGTTTAGCATGAGTTTGATGTCCAATCTGATGAACTATGAAGGAGAAAAATCACAGGACAATCTTACTTATTATTAACCAAGAAAAAAAAAAACACGCTAAACACAAAGCAAAGCAAATCCAGTGATGTGTATAAAATATAACATGAATAAAATGGACTTTTCCCAGACTTTTATTAGAAGGTATAACACTAGAAAATCTTTTAATTCTCCACTTAATAATGTCATCATCTCAACAGATAAAAAAGAGCCTCAATAATATTCATCATTTTAAAAAAGAAGAAAAACTCCTAACATATCAAGAATAGGAGATAATTTCTTTAACCTAATGAAGAGTAACCCCCGCAAACCCCTCGTCCCCAGCAAAAATATGTGGTAATACATTGAATCCACTTTTTGTAAAGTCAGAAACAAATCATGGGCACTCAACCACTTTCTCTACTTCTATGCAATATTGTGCCAAGGGTTCTAGCTAGCATTTTAAGGCATGAAAAAGAAATAACCTGAATAAAATAACAAGGCTTATTACAAAATATAGCATGGGAGAAGGTAGCTGTCATCATTCTCAAGGAAGAAGTTTAAAACCACATCTACACTACAACAAAACTTGAAAGCAAGGAGAGAAGATTTACAGAGAAAGGCCCAAGAAGCTAGAAAAAGCTTCCCTCCTTCTTCTTCCATAATGATTTTTTCTGTCAGGTGAAGCCACCGCCACCACCACCACCAGGGAATTTTTTTTTTTCTTTGAAATGGAGTTTCACTCTTGTTGCCCAGGCTAGCAGTGCGGTGGAGCGATCTCAGCTCACCACAACCTCTGCCTCCCGGGTTCAAGTGATTCTCCTGTCTCAGTCTCTCAAGTAGCTGGGATTACAGGCATGCAATGCCACACCCGGCTAATTTTGTATTTTTAGTAGAGACGAGGTTTCACCCTGTTGGTCGGGCTAGTCTCAAACCTCAGGTGATCTGCTTGCCTCCCAAAGTGCTTGGATTGCAGTCCAGAGCCAGTGTGCCAGGCCCCACCAGGGAATTATTAAAGAGCCCTGAGATCTCACCAGGTGCCATAGAATCTGGAAGCACAATGAGCAAGAAACCTCATTCCATCAGGCCCATCCTAGCCACCAGTAGCCATCCAGGGTAAAGCAATTGCTCCTTCCCTCTTGGGACAATGAATCCCCTATTCTCTGCCCCCTTGCATGGCTGGTGGTTTCAGATGTGAGTGTGCTGCCGTGCTGCTCAGAGTGCAGTCCAAAGACTGCTGTAGTTCTACTCTTTGTTACTGGCCACTAACAAGAAAAGTACAGAAATGGAGTCAGCAAACAGAACCTGAATAGCAACCTGACATAGTCATTTCATGTCTGTTCAATCTAACAATAATTTTTTAAAACTGTGGCTTATATTTGAAAGTCTTTTTTCTCAATTTTATTTTTCTATTAATTTACTTTTGATGTATTTTTTTAATCAAGAAGGGATTTAAAATTTTTAAACAAAACAACCAAAGAAAACAAAACTGATCCCTCACCTGGGCACTTTTAAAATTCTCAGTGCCCCGCCCACACCCTGCGCCTACACCTCTTGCATCAGAATCTCTGGGTGGCACCAGACATCAATATTCCTTTATAGCCCAGGTCATTCTAGTGTGCAAACAGGGTGAAGCCTTCCTCTCCAAAGCATGCCTGTAGACCAACAGCATTGGCGTCACCCAGAACTCATTAGTACTACAGAGACTTAGACCCCACCCAGACTATGGAACCATAATTGCATTTCAACAAGGGGATTGTATGCCCACCAAGTCTGAAAAGGTTGCATTTAGAGGATCATATCACAGGTACTGGTCTGCTTATCAAGGCCCCAAGAGCACAGAGATTTTTCTGGAGAGGCAGTGTGAGGTGGGTTATCACCAGCCCTAATATTACTACAAGGACTCCCTAATTGACTATCCTTCCCCCTTCTGGCAGGGTGACCTTTCCTAAAGAAACCTGTTACTGCTCTCCAGTGGCCTACAAGATGAAGTCCAAACCCCTGACTGCACAGGACACTCACCACCCCTCGCCCCATCCCCAGCATTTTGTCCCCTTCTTATCTGCTCAACCGCCTTCACACACACACACACACACACACACACACACACACAATCCACATACATATCACACCCACTCACACACACCACGCACACACCACGCACATACTCCCATCCATACCGCATATACTCTACATACATACACATCATATACACACACCACACATACCCTAACACACACCACATATGCCACACACACCCACACATATCACACACACATACACATCACAGATACCACATCTACTCACCCACCCAAACACATACCACACGGGTATACACCACACATACACCACACACACACACACACACCACACACACCCTACATACATAACACACACACACACACACACACACACACACACACACACATTCTGGACACAAGTCTATTCCTCTGCTAATTCCCCTCTCTCTGCCTAAAATTCTACCCCCTCTCAACCCTCAATTAACCTCACCCTCTTGCCTACCTAAAGGACTCCTTCCCCTGGTGGCTCACACCTGTAATTCCAGCATTTTAGGACGCATGAGAATCACTTGAGCCCAAGAGTTTGAGACCAGCCTGGACAACATAGAAACTCCCTGTCTCCGCAAAACAAAAAATACCTATATTTATATCTAACTGGTAGGGTGAGAGCACTAACAAACCAGAAGAGATACAAACCACATTAAGGTCCTAGGGACTCCTGATGTGCCAGGCAAGAATACCTTGATTGCACACTGCTGGGTCATGTGGAGCTCTAGTGAGAGTCCAAGGGAACAGCTAGGCAGCTGGGATGTCATGGGGACAGCAGCTATTTACCAACCCATTAGGGAAGAATTGCAATATCTTGTATTAATCACTTTAACTAAACTGGCCTTTCCTGATACCAAAGTAATACCAGGCTGAGAAATTCAAAATTTCTCCTATTACACATTATTTTATAAATCTGTTTGACCCATTTACATTGGAAATTTTATTACCCCTCATCCAGACAGAAAACCTAATTGTATCTTTAAAAAGGGGAAACCTCCAGACACTGAAATGATTTTAATAGCAATCTGTTGGTACTAGCAAATTGATTACGTTTCACGTGGTACCACCCCCAGTCTTCATGGACAAGAACAGGGTCTTCTCTGTAGAACTGCAGTGTTGTCCAAATTTGCAAAATTGCCAGTTAAAGATAGTGTCACACAAATGCTGAGGGAAATGGAAGGAACAACCTGTTATCTTAATTCTGCTTCAGCGCTTTCATGACTGAGATGGGAGGAGTCATACACTGGCTTGGGCTCAATACTCTTCAAGGTATAATCTAGTCTGGAGCAGTGCTTCACAAAATAGAATGTGCTTACAAATCACATGGGAACCTTGGTAAAGTGCAAACACTGATTTAGTAGGTTTGGACTGAGGCCTGAGACTTTACATTTCTAACAAGCCCCCAGCGACTGCTGTTGGTCCAGGGACCACACTGTGCATATCAAGGTTCAAGACTGGAGCAGTTGTTCTCAGTCACACTTGGGCATGCATCAGAATCACAGAGAGAAAACCTGTGAAAGCATAGATTGCTGCCCCACCCCACCCCGGTTTCAGATTCAGTAGCTCTGACTTGGGCCTAATAATTTGCCTTTTTACCAAATTCCCAAGTGACAATAATGCTGCAAGTATGGGGATGGCATGCTGAGAATTACTGATCTAGACTAGTGAGACAAACCCTTAGAACCATGTCTCCTCCAGCATTTCCATAGACATAAAAATGCTAGCCTTTCAACATGTTGACAAAGAACTTAGATTTCCATAAAAGATAGAACTCTAGGGCCAGGCGCGGTGGCTCATGCCTGTAATCCCAGCACTTTGGGAGGCCAAGGTGGGTGGATCACCTGAGGTTCAAAGTGTGAGATCAGCCTGACCAACATGGTGAAAACTTGTCTCTTTAAAAAAGAAAAAAAAAGAAAAAAAAAAAACAAAGATAGAACTCTAACGATGAAGTTCCCAAGGACAGGGACCACATCTTATATTCATTTGGTACAATATGAATATAGTAAGAGCAATTCATACAATCTAGATTTACGGCAATTAAATAACGAATTTTACTATCTGATGGGACCTTTTACCCTTTTAGTGCTTTCTGTCTCAACTAAGGCAAAGCTAATCACTAGGTGCCAACTCTTGCTCTTCATTCATTTTTACAAATTTCAAAGTCTCTTCTCTCCCCTTTTTTCCAAATGAAAAACCCTAGAAAAAAAGCAACTGAGAGTCAGGGAGTTATGGTTCCTTCACTTTGTTTCTCTTATGCCTAAAAAAGACCTGTCAAAATGTAAGTGCTCAATAAATACTTGAGGAAAAGGAATGAAAAAAAAAGAGTGAAAGAAAAAGGGGAGGAAGGAAAGAATAGAGGGAGGGAGGGAGAAGGGAGAGAAAGAAAGAAGAAAGAAAAAAACAGGGAGGAGACATATATTCTTAGTTCCAGTTGCAGTTTGCCATTGGCATGTCTTGAAAATGATTGAGCTGAATAACTTTCCAAAGGCAGAATTTTGTTTCATTTCAGTTGGGCCTTTATTCTAGATGAAGTCCTTCCGGCAATAAAAATTTGAATGACTTCTTAATAATAATAATGATAATAAGTTTTCTAAGTCAAAGTGTTATGATACTGTTAGCTTATACAAAGCAGTTGGCAACTAGGTCACCATGTACAAGCATTATCTATAACATTCTCTTTCTGCTAGCTAACTGATATATCAGCAAATCCATTTCCCCTGTAAAAAAGATGGCAACTACCAACCAGACACAATCACGGTCTATTTACCCAGCTAAATAATTAAGGCCAGATGTTTGCCCACAGCAAGTCAACTGTCCCTTAACTAAGATGTTCCAAGAACTGACGAGGCTTCACTGCCTGCCCTGATGATGAGACCAAGGTCTACAAGCATTACAGGTGCCTACTGCATGCTGGTGATTTCTGGGAGTCAGGGGGAGGGGAGATTAAAGGAGAATCAGATGCAGCATATAGCCCTAGTAGTTAGCAGTTTATCTAGAGAGAAGAGCAGGTAAATAAGTTACGATATTTTAAGAGAGGTATGTACAAAGGCTATGGGATGGAGGAGATAATGTCAAAACAACTTTTTGGGAGATTCAGGAAAGACTTGGGAAAGGGTGACATTTATGCTTGCTGTAAAAGAAGATATAAAAGTGAACTTAGAGCTAAGATTCAAGACACAGTGTTTTCTAGGCAGAGGACAGACATGCAGACATATTGTAAGTACACTCTTAGAGAAAAACAAACATCATTAAACCAGGGAGGAGAGGGAGTCATCTTGTATCTCAGCATTGAGCATCTGTCACCTGGGTTCACCCAGGCTGATACTTGCAGGTACAGTTTAATTCAGAGCTTGATGACAACAGCAAACAATTCCTTAAGAGTGACTATGAGGCCAGGCACGGTGGCTCATGCCTATAATCCCAGCACTTTGGGAGGCCAAGGTGGGCAGATCACTTTTTAATCTCAAAACACAAAACAACAACAACAACAAGAGTGACTATGGCATGAAAATCACATAGAGTTTACTGCACAGCTCCAGTAGCATGTACACAGTTCCATATCCACTGAGATGGATTTGGTATTTATTTCTAGTTTCTCATCACCAAGGAACTGGTAAAAGTCCTTAGCCACTGGGACTGTTATAACAGATTTCAAATCTTCTTTCGCTGTTTACAATCTGCTGATCCACTCTTTTGAGTCTCCTGCTATTTTTATCCCAATACGATCTGCCCTGTTTTCTCGGACCAGAACCTGTACTCTCAGTGCCTGTTTCAACATATATTCGAGGGGCATTTTCATAACAGAGACTTCGCCAATAGTTTTGCCATGAAGAATTCTCCCACTTACTATGTGAATTGTTGGCCCACAAATGGCTTCTCTCTTCAGTGACAAAGTCCTGCAGCTTTCTCTCCCCGTTTCTTAAACATTTACTTTCCAGAGCCTGCTTGTTCTTCGTGATTAGCAGTCTCCTGTGGTGAAACAAGGAGAAAAACATGACATGTCTTGCGGCTTTTTGGTGAAAGAAATACTTTCGTGAATGGATTTAAACTGAAAGTGGGTCCCCCTTGTGGGTGAAGTTTTGGATTCACTCATTCAACAATATTTACGAAGCATCTGCTACGTGTCGGGCATTATCCCAGGCGTTAAGATAACGCTTGTAAGCAAAACAGATTTAAAAATCCTTCCTTGTCTCAACTACATGATGCCCCTGTGTAATTTGGGAGGAGCTCAAGCTTGCACCTTTAAATGATTCCGAGATGACTGTCATGTAGGCTATACAAAGAAGTGAAGAAATACAAGAGCAGAATGCATTCAAGGAGCTGTGGAAAGCCATGCCTGTTATTTCTGTGCTTCTCCCTTCTAACACAAGTACCTGGTATAATTTATTACTTTAATGTACATTTTAACCTGGAGATCTTATTAAAATGTAAATTTTGATTCATTTGATGTGAGAGTGGGGTTGGCTGTGGGGTGCAGGGACTTGGATTTTGCATTTCTATCAGCCTTCCAAGTGATGCCAATGTTGCTGGTTCATGATCACACCTTGATACAATCACTTACCTGGAAAACAGGTAAGTTAACAATTAGAAAATAGTAAGTTGAGGCGGGAAGCAGTGGCTCACACCTGTAGTCACACACTTTGGGAGGCCGAGGAGGGCCAAACACTTGAGGTCAGGATGTTTGAGACCAGCCAGGCCAATATGGTGAAACCCTGTCTCTACAAAAACACAAAAATAAGCTGGGAGCAGTGGAGTGCACCTGTAGTCCCAGCTACTCAGGAGGCTGAGGCAGGAGAATTGCATGAACCCAGGAGGCAGAGGCAGAGGTTGCAGTGAATGAAGATCTCACCACTGCATTCCAGCCTGGGTGGCAAAGTGATACTCTCTCTCAAAAAAAAAAAAAAGGAGAGAGAGAGAGAATAGTAAATTGATACATAGAAAACACAGGGTAGCAGGAAAACTAGAAGAGGACCCAGAGTAAGAACTAAAGATAGAGAGAATGGGATGAAACTGGTCTCCTGAAATATAACTCTGAGTTCAGTATGAAGGGTAATAAGGGAGAGACTGAAGACATAAGCTAATACTCACACCAATAAGGACAACATTTACATCATGCTAAGCATTGTGCAAAGTACTTTATAGCCTGAAACTCACTGAATCCTCTCAATATCCCTGTGAGATAGATACCTATGGTAGACAGAATAATGTCCCCCAAAGATGCTTATGTCCTAATCCCTGGAAACTATTGATATGCAAAAAAGAATTAAAGTTGTGTAGGAAATGAAGCTTCCTTGTTGTTGGAAACAAATGCTTGGGTGCCGCAAAGAACTAGCACTCAGGCAAAAAGTTTTCTCAGCAAGGCAATTTACTTCTGCAGAAGGGTGCTGCCTGCATCAGTCACGATCACAAGAGCACGACGAACAAAGGAGAGAAGGGGTTTTTATCCCTAACACAGTTCCTGTCCCTGTGTCCTTCCCCTGTTGGCTAGGGTTGTACTGTACAATCTAAGCTGATCCCAGTTGGCTAAGGCTTAAACTTTTCTGAATATGGTTAGCACATGATTTGTAAAAGAAGGAGGGGATGAAGTCATCTGCCTATTATGGTACAAGGCATGTCTGGACATGTCTGGGCAAGTTAGGGCATAACTAAAGCAGACTAAACGTGCAGTCTGGACATGTTAGGCATAACTAAAGGGTGGTTTTCAGGCTGGAAACAAGAGTGTATAAGGAGGTTGGGCTTCTGAGCAAAGGATAAGAGCATTACACAATTAAACCTTTTGAAGAGGAATTTATTATTCCTAACATTGCCATCTGATTTTAAGCTATGGAGAGTATCCTGGATTACCCAGATAGGCCCAATGAAACCATAAGGCTCCTTACAGTGAAAGAGGGAAGCCAAAGAAGAGTCTGTGTTCGTGTGACACCATGTGAGAAAGACTCAACCAGCCACTGCTGGCTTTAAGGACAGAAAGGGGCCATGAACCACAGAATACAGGCAGCCTGTATTATAGTGATGATAATAGCATTCCCGCTGATAGCCCAATGAGACCCAGGAGTAAGGCCAATGATTCTGACCTCTAGAACCATTAGATAATAAATTTGTGGGTTTTTCATTTTTCATTTTTGTGGGTACATAGTGAGTATGTGTATTTATGGGATACATGTGACCAATACAAGCATACAATGTGTAATCATCACATCAGGGTAAATGGGGTATCCATCACCTCAAGCATTTATCATTTCTTTGTGTTACAAACATTCCAATTACACTGTTTCAGTTTTGCTTTTTTTGTTGTTTTGTTTTGCTTTTGAGATGGAATCTCTCTCTGTTGCCCACACTGGATTGCAGTAGTGTGATCTCAGCTCACTGCAATCTCCACCTCCCAGGTTCAAGCGATTCTCCTGCCTCAGCCTCCTGAGTAGCTGAGATCACAGGTGCCTGCCACCACACCTGTTGAATGTTTGTATTTTTAGTAGAGACTAGGTTTCACCATGTTAATCAGGCTGGTCTCAAACTCCTGACCTCAGGTGATCCACCCACTTCGGTCTCCCAAAGTGCTGGGATTACAGGTGTAAGCCACCACACCTGGCTCTTTTAGTTATTTTTAAATGTACAATTAATTATTGTTGCCTGTACTCACCCTTCTGTGCTCTCAAATACTAGATGTTATTCATTGAATTTGTATTGTTTTAAGCCACCAGGGTTGGAGTAATTTCTTACAGCAGTCATTGGAAACTACTATAGTATTCTTTAAAGATAAGGAAATGAATGCACAAACGTTCATACTAGTAAGTAGCTAGTTTAGGGTCTGAACTCTGGACTCATGTTAACTACACCATAGTAGACTCTGGATCTAAGAAATAGGACTTGACAGGATTTGGAATCTGGTATGCAAGGATTCAGGAGATGAAGAAATCCAGGATACCACCAAGATTTCTAGTTTAAACCACTGTTGGGGAAATGACACCACTTATTGATGGAAATATAAGAAACAAATGTGCAATTAGTAATTATGGGTGATGCTTAAAACATATTTGTATTTAAATTGCTCACTCAAATCCAGATTCTGCCAGTAGTCAAGCTAAACTATGGTAATTCTCCTGAGACACAATATCCTCAGTCTGATCTCTCTGGCTCCTCATTCAAGTTCAACAGATGTAGAGTTGGGATGAGGAGATGCTAAAAACATCATGTGAGAAATACTGTCAAACAGGGTCAGCCTTTATCTTTCAAAAGAGGACATCTCTGTGGCGTGAGAATTATTATTGGATTGGCACTTCTCTTCAGTGTCATCAACTTCTCTCAAGATCAACTTAGGAAATAGCTGCCTATCAAGCATCCCTAATTCCCTCTGCTTCAACCCACAATACAATACAAAGATTTGAGGAACCTCCTTTTAAAGATATTTTTTAATTTTAAGTTCAGAGGAAAATGTCCTACTGGCTAAGACAGCTAAAACTCCTTGCCTGAGAAAGGTTCTTTTGCAGGAACTCATAGGCTTTGAAGTTACAACGACTTGGGTTTTAATGTTGGTTCTGCTGCTTACTATCTGTGTGATCTTGGACAAGTTACTTAACCTCTCCAAGCCTTCTTTCCTCATTTTGCAAAATGAAGATATAATTTCCATCTTTTGAGGCTACTACGAGGATTAAATGAGACACATATGTAAAATGCCTGGTACATGAAAGGCACTTAACATTTCCTTTAACTTTCAAATCAGAAAAATCTGTGGTAAAAGAGAGGAAAAAAATCTACCTGTAATGTATCATTACCTATTATGGGAAGCCACCTTTACACAGTACATTTTTATCACCTCTAAAATGTGCCTCAGTCTTGGCAGCTACTTACCAAGTAAAATGGAGATCTCTGATATCTACCATTATAACTCAGCTGATTTATTACCCAGGTTCAAATTCTGAGCTTCCAAGCTCTGCAGGGCTGCTGGAATGACAACTTCACTTATACACAAAGACCTGATATCAAATTTCCCCTGCTCTTCTAAGGTCACTCAACCCAATCAACTCATCAGGTGTAACCCAGGTAAAAAGCAGGTCCCCATGAAGTCCATTCTCAAACCACAGTTGTACCAAAGACCTAAAGTTCACCAGGAAGATGAAACAGAAGAATCAAATATTTTCCTCTCTTTTCTAGATTATCTCTCTACCACAACTACTCACAGCTATGCTATTCTCTCACAAAGTCACACTTTACTCCCTGACTTTATTCAGGTCTCTGCTCAAGTGTCACCTGTTCAAAGACATCTCCCTGATATCTCTACCTAAGCATCTTTTGTTTCTGTCCTTTATCCTTTTTAATGTTTCTTCATAGAACTTGTTAGTATCTAAAACTATATCATAGATTTATGTTTGATTGTTGTCTACTTCTTCCATTCTCATGTAAGCTCTAGGAAGACAAAGTCTTCGTCTCTTTTGTTATAATTGTTATAATCATCATGATTGGCTGCTGTACTGTATACCTAGCACTTAAAACTAGTCTAGGCACATAACAGTTGCCCAATAAATTTTTGTTAGCTGAATATCAAAAGATCAGTGTTCTTATATTATGGATACGTAACTCAAGTAAAGGGGCAAAGAACAAACATACTCCAGAAAGGAACATGACCAGAAGAGCCAACAGAGATTGACCGTATAAGGGTCTATTTGGGAACAAGAGAAACACCCTCTCCAAACAACCTGCTTTGTTCTTTTCCAAAAGGCATACATTACAGATTATTGCTCAGAAAAGTGAGTTCATACTGAGAGCAGAGGGAGTAGACAGAAAACAATAGTTTATGTGAAGGTAAGAAATGAGTGGCTGGAATGAAAGTTGGTACAAAAGCACAAAAGCTTATGGTCACGTGAGGAAAGTAATTTCAAGTTCTGGGGTGGCTTTGCTTAAGAGGACATAGTTTTTCAGAGAACAAGGGAAGAAGGTCTATGAAGCTCAGGGCAAGACATACAGAGCTAATTTCTCTCTTTTCTGCACACTTTGGGCACACACAAGTTAGGTAATTATTAGTTTATCTGATTTCACTTGCCTTACTCTGAAGTATTTCTCAAGAGTGAATGTGCTTGTTTTTCTCTATATCACCATCTTCTACTTCAGTGCCTGGTATTATTGAGGCTCAGAAAACAGATGAAGGCCTCAGAATCAAAAGTTTTCTGTCTGGTCTTCTCCTGCCCTCCTGTCTATCAGCTCCATTCTGCCCCAAGGCTGGCCATAGAAATTAGAATCCCTCTTCCCTAAGGCAGTTCATAGAAACCAGGACCCCCTTTCCCCAATGACAGCCATAAAACCTAAAAATATTACCCTAATTTTCCCTCTGTTTTTATTCGTAAAAACTGGTCATAGAGAAATTATCTGACTTGCTTTGTTTGACTGCAGGTCATGTAACTGCCGAATGGGGTCACCTTGCCCTGCCTAGACAGAGTAGATTTATCAAGACGAGAATTGCAGTGGAGAAAGAGTAATTCACACAGAGCCAGCTATGCAGAAGACTGAAGTTTTATTATTACGCACATCAGTCTCCCTGAGCATTCAAGGATCAGAGTTTATGCTGGGCACAGTGGCTCATGCCTGTAATCCCAACACTTTGGGAGGCCAAGGCGGGCGGATCACCAGAGGTCCAGAGTTTGAGGCCAGACTGACCAACATGGAGAAACCCCGTCTCTACTAAAAATACAAAATTAGCTGGGTATGGTGGCACATGCCTGTAATCCCAGCTACTCGGGAGGCTGAGGCAGGAGAACTGCTTGAACCGGGGAGGCAGAGTTTGTAGTGAGCCAAGATCATGCCATTGCACTCCAGCCTGGGCAACAAGAGCGAAACTCTTGTCTCAACAAAAGAGAGAGAGAGAGAGAGAGAGGGTCTTGCTCTGTTGCCCAGGCTGGTCTCCAACTACTGGGATCAAGTGATCCTTTTCTGCCTCCGTCTCCAGAGTAGCCAAGACAATAGGCATGAACCACCAATGCTTGGCTAATTTAAAAAAAATTTTTTTTTTAGAAACAGGGTCTTGCTATGCTACCCAGGCTGGTCTCCAAATCCTGGGCTCCAACAATCCTCCTGGCTTGACCTCTCAAAGCGCCAGCATTACAGGCATGAGCTGCTGTGCCCACCATCCTCTATACTCTTTATTGCATCATCATACAAAATTAATACTTAAATACACACACAACTTCAAACTTCCTCCATCCACCTCCCAGTTTTCAGCTCCTTTTCTTAGCTAATTTTTTCCAGAGTTCGTGGTGGTTACTGCTTTAACATCTTCAACTCCCACTCCTTTTTCAATCAGTTGTGACTGTACTTCCATCTCCACCACTCCACAGGACCTGCTCCCATCAGAGCATGGGACCTCATCTTGCCAAATCCAGTGGTCACTTCTCTGTCCTTGTCTTTCTTCAGCAAACACTCAGGGCTTTCAAAAAAGCTGACCACTTCCTCATTGAAATACTCTCTGCCTCAAGCTTCTGCAACACTATACTCTCCTGTTTCCCTTCCAAGTTCTGCCTTCAGGTTTTCAGGTCCCTCCTCCTCTGTTTCAACTCTAGATACCAGAGGACCAGAGGGCTGTGCTCTTGGTTCTTTTTTTAGTGATTTTTTAGTTGTGTTACCAAACCAAACTGAGGTATGGTCACTCAGTGCAGTAAAGCCAAACGTCTACACTAAGGTTTTGCAGCAGGTAGGAAAAAGGCATTTATTTGCAGGGCACCAACCAAGGAGAATCAGGCAACTCACACTTAAGACCCATCCTCCGCAATAGCTTACAAGCAAGAGTTTTTAAAAGCAGGGGTAAATTTCAGAAAAGCAGAAGTTACAGGCAAAATTAGGTCGGATGCAGTAGGCTCATGCCTGTAATCCCAGCACTTTGGGAGGCTGAGGAGGGCAGATCACCTGAGGTCAGGAGTTCGAGACCAGCCTGGCCAACATGGTGAAACCCCATCTCTACTAAAATACAAAAATTAGCCAGGCATGGTGGTGCATACCTGTAATCCCATCAACTTTGGAGGCTGACGTAGGAGAATCGCTTGAACCTGGGAGGCAGAGGTTACAGAGAGCAGAGGTCGTGCCATTGCACTCCAGCCCAGGTGACAAGAGTAAAACTCTGTCTTAAAAATAAAAGGCAGTTACAGGCAAAATTTTAAGGCATATATGAAGGTTATACAGTGATTTGGCCTAAAAAGGCAGTATTTATTGAAGCAGGAATTTACAGTCATAGATGGATTCAAAGATTTTCTGATTTGCAATTGGTTAAGGAAGGGAAACTTTGTCTAAAAACTTGGGATCAGCAGAAAGGAATGTTAGGTCGGGCCCACAAGTGTAACGTCCTTTAGGCTCCCAATGAAGAAATTTGGAAAAGAGAATGGGGCCGGGTGCGGTGGATCACACCTGTAATCCCAGCACTTTGGGAGGCCGAGGCCAACACAGAGAAACCCCATCTCTACTAAAAATACAAAATTAGCTGGGCATGGTGGCACATGCCTGAATCCCAGCTACTCAGAAGGCTGAGACAGGAGAATCACTTGAACCTGGGAGGCAGAGGTTGTAGTGAGCCAAGATCGTGCCATTGCATTCCAGCCTGGGCAACAAGAATGAAACTCTGTCTCAAAAAATAAAAAATAAAAAAAAAGCCCTCTCTGACCACTCATCTAATGTATCCCCCACCTCGAGTCACTTACTGTCATGTCATCTTATTCGATTGTCTTCACTGTATTTCTCATTGTTACAGGACCAATGGGTTTTTATGCCTGCTGTGCAGTATCACACTGATAGACTGAGACAGCAGGGTTTGCAGCAGAGAAAAAGTTTAGTGATTGCAGAGTGGCCAAGAAAAAGATAGGAGGAGACCCTCAAATTCATCTCCCCAATGTGTTCTGGGCTGGAGATTTTAAGGGGATCATAGAGGACAAGGGGCCAGAAAATTGGGATCATTGGTCAGGTAAGGGTGACAAAATCATCAGGATGTGAAAATTGCATTCCTTGTTAAGTCAACTTTCATGGGGCATCATTGAGGTCCTTCAGACCAGTTGACATCATTAGTTTCACTGGTATGCAGGACCTGAAAGAATATTTCAAATGGAAAACAACATTTCACAGTGTTTAAGTAGTTATCTACAGAACAGTTAAGGAGTGACAGGTCTGTGTGATTCTGGGGTAATTGGCCGTGCATAACTATTAGTAGGCACATCAGAGAGAAAGCTGACCTCATGATGTAATGCTGAATGTGCTGCAAGCTTGCTTTATTTTTATTTCTCCTCTTTCCTTTATTCTGATTAACTTTCTAAAGTCTATAGGGATTGTTTAATCATTATCTGAAATTATCCTGTTTATTTATTTGGTTACTCATGTATTCTCTCTCTCCCTGCTAAAATATATTTCATTTTAAAAAGAAACTCATCTATTTTGTTCACTTCAGCATTCTAAGAACCTTGAACAGTGCCTGACACATGTAGGCACTCCATAAATTTTTTTTTGAATGAATGAATATGAGGCAATAGGCATGGAAACAAAACCAGATCAGTTAGATTCTTCCCCAGGTTTTCTGAACTGGAGTTGAAGAAGAAGAGAGCCCTCTCTTCTTAGGTGAAGCTTAGATAGCTTTGGCCCTAGTTTCAATTCAAAAGATACGTGGTTTAAGAAATAGAAGCCAAATTAGGAGAGAAGAAGAATAGAATAGATGAGCATCAGTGGCAGCTTTGTTCCAAGTTCCCGTTGATCTTTTCCCTTAGTTTTGTTCAGTAACATGAAGCAAATAATTATTTTCCTTGCCCAAAATGAATCAGATCACATTAGATTTCTCTTACTTGCCTCCAAAGGAATCCTGAATACTATAGTGGACAACAGGCTTCAAAGACATCAGAGGTTGAGAAGGGGACTCTGGTCAGGAGCCAGTTACCTAGACTAAGATCCCACTGTTCCGCCCATCAATGCCAAGCCAAGAATATGCAAAATGCTCTTCACAGAAACAACCAGGGAGATGTGATCCTCAGATCTGCTTTCAAAGCAAACTTCCCTGTAAGTTGCAAGGAGAGCAGATAGCTAACATCCTTCAGTTGCAGTGCCTTTGGGATCTACTGTAGTGTTTGGCCTGAGGCCACAGTCTTTTCCAGCAGCCCCAGATGACTGAGCATGGCAGGGGTACCAAGCCTGAGCATTTTTTGCCCAACTCAAGACTCCTCTATTGCACTGGAGCCCCCATTTTGCAGGCTGTCTTTCTCAGGGTTACACTATTCTGAGGCTTTCCCTAGGCAATCCTCCTTTCCACTCTCCTTTCCCAGTTATTAGACCTGCATTATAGTCTGAAGGCTTCCCCTCCCTACTCCTTTATCAGCCATTATTCCTAGTAAATTGTGTGTTCTTCAAACTCTGTCTTGGCATTTGCTTTCTGGAGGAGCCAACCAGCACACTAACCAAGTACAGGGCAAGGCCAACAGCTCTCATGCTTTCTGGGGGCCAGTGTGAGGAAGAAAGCATGAGATATAGCTACAGTAGAAGGATCAGTAATTTATGGGTCCACAGCAATAACCTGTTTGTATCTACTGATGGAAAAACAGAGTGAAGAAGCTAAAGAAGACCATTAATAGCATCTATGATTGAAATAAAGCAGAGAGAAGAAACATCTCCCTGGGAACTTTCCTCCTCCTTTCTTGCTGGAAAGACTTTGTATAGACCACCATAAATCAGATGTTTATGGCTCATAATTCATGCACTTTACTTATAATATATTTCTTTAACTATAGCACTGATCCCTGTGATACTGAAGGTACATTCGCAAAGCACTTGGCATTTCCTGAAAAAAGGAAAGAGGAATTCTCTTTCATTATAAGAGGATGTTCTCTCTGTTGATGGCCATAGACATTCCTCTTAGGAAGCTGTCACAGAATACTGAAGACTGACTTGTCCAGTAGTTACTTTCCCCACTCCAATACATTGTGATCTTGTGCTGTTGGTGACATCCCCCTAACCTTCATATTTGTCTCTTTGGTTTCTGTTTCTAGATATCACTATTCCACTCTCCTGTAAACTTTCTTGTTTTGCATAGTAACATAAAAAGAATAAAGATTTTGGCTGTGCATGGTGGCTCATGCCTGTAATCCCAGCACTTTGGAAGGCCAAGGTGGGTGGATCACCTGAGGTCAGGAGTTCAAGACCAGCCTGGCCAACATGGTGAAACCCCATCTCTACTAAAAATACAAAAATTAGCTGGGCATGATGACAGATGCCTATAATCCCAGCTACTTGAGAGGCTGAGGTAGGAGAATTGCTTGAATCCAGGAGACAGAGGTTGCAGTGAGCTGAGATTGCGCCATTGCACTCCAGTCTGGGCAACTAAGCGAAACTCCGTCTCAAAAAAATTAAAAAAAAAAAAAGAATAAGGATTTTGGAGTTAGACAGATGCAAGTTTGTGTTCTTGCACTGTGCTACTTAGCTATCTGCCTTTCAAGTATGTTGTCAGGACTAGATGAAATTCAATGTGCCATGAGACTGGCACATGCACAGCATTCAGTAGGCACTCCATAAATGTTAGTGCCCTCCCTTCCTCTCTTCTCTTCTAAGGGGAAACACCTGGTGTTTACTCTCTGACCTTGCCTTCATAATTGCCATTCTGGACCCTTCTGCTGAAGCCCTTGCACAACTTCCTCTGCCCACCTCATATCCCACCCACATCATCTCATAACCACACCCATGACTGGAGTTTTACAATTACCCAACTGTCTCTCAGTTAGGATGTCCCATATTCCTCCTCCTCCAAAATGAGGAAAGTGTAGTAACACCATAATTAACAATGTAGTACTAATGATATAGTAGATCCAGTGGTGTCCTGGGGCCAGTTTATACTGGTTTACAAGAACCAATTTTTAAACTTTCAGTAACTTTGCCAACTGGTTGTTAAATGCAGCCATTATTAAAAATTAAATTATATGTTGAAATAAATTATATTTAAAACTAAGGTAAGAATACTCAAAACTCATCACTTACAAATTATTTTACTATATTTTATTATGTATGCTCTTGAGGTTATTTACACTTGGGTCCGTATAACGGGAATGTTGTATAATGGTGTGCTTGTCTCTTTCCAACACCATGTAAAGTCACATCATGTTGGTAGCTTCACGTCAGCCATAATAGGAGTATTTTTACCGTGGAAATTGAAAAATGCTGCAAATTATGGAAAATTATAACTCTTTTTCAGAGCCAGCTGTTAAACATTTACAACATAACGCTCAGTGAATCCTTTTGAATATGATCCATTAATAATAATAACAGCAACAGTAACAGCAAAATGACCAATGATAAAGAAATGAGCTATGTTTGAAAGAAATTAGTCACCATCAAGATATCCTCATCAAACCATTTGCAATTCCCTAGACACATCATCTCTTTCATTTCTTCATGTCTTTTCCACTGATCTAACTACCAGGTTAATAAATGATTAAATGAATGTTTCTCTTCTCAGCAACCATAATATTCTGTGCTTGTTTTGTTGGGTTTATCTCATAATCTCTTATCTTTTCCTACAACCCAGTATTCTCCTTGAGGCAGGAGAATACTATGTCTCTCAACTTTGGCATCCCCAAGGACTGCACATGGTAGAAATCAACAAAAGTTTGTTGAATAAATAAAACATTTGAATCATTAGCTTATCTATAGTAATAGTTCTCAAACACTTAGTCTCCAGACCCCCCTTATACTTTTTAAAATTATTGAGGATCCTTAAGAGCTTTAGTTAATATGGGTTGTGTCTATTGATATTTACAATATTCAAAATTAAAACTGAGGAAATTTTCAAACACAAGAATACATAAGCACACATTCAGCCCGTCGTGAGAGTAATGATGTCATCACATCACATAACTTCTGGGAAACTCCAATGAATCTTCATGAGAGAATGAGAATAAAAATGAAAATAATATTTTAGTGTTGGTGTGAAAATATTTTGACCCCTCAGGACCTCTGACTAGATCTCAGGAATTCCCTGAAAGAGTCTCAGGGGCCCTCTGAAGGCTCTCAGGACCCCCAAACCACACTTTGAAAATCACTGTCTTACAGTAATTCTTCAACTAAATAGGCTAACTCAGAAAAAAATATTCCACAGAATTAAGTACAGTAAATTTGATGATTTAGGATTGAACACAGTAACTCTATTCTACAGGGAACCTGGAGAAAGATGGACTGGTAGTCATTTGATGTGAATCATTGTTTTGTGGATTAAATAATTTTGTAAAGTGAAAACGTGGTACTAAGCATGTTCATCAATTACATATTTTTGATAAACCTTCTACAGGCTGAGGTATTTTTTAAATCAAGTAATTAGCATATTTTAGCGACTGATACTTCAGGGTGTATTTTATGATGCTTGACCTTAATTTTTCATAATGCTAGAAGCAGCACTAACTTTAAAATTCTCCAGCTACAGAACCCTAGTCTTCCATCAGGCTTGCTGAGACTGAGAAGAAGTGGTCAATAGCGATTTCTGTGGTTTCCCTTTGAATGAGACTTTTCTGACTGAAACAACTATGTAGCTTTATAATCTGATGTGATTAGTCCATTCTCACACTGCTGTAAAGAAATACCTGAAACTGGGTAACTTATAAAGAGCTTTAATTGACTTACAGTTCCACAGGCTGTACAGGAAGCATAACTGAGGATGTCTCAGGAAATTTATAATCATGGCAGAAGGCAAAGAAGTAGCAGGCACGTCTTACATGGCGGGAGCAGAAGAAAGAGAGTGAGGGGGAAGGTGCTATACACTTTTAAAACACTAGATCTTGTGAGAACTCTCTCACTATCATGAGAGCAGCAATAGGGAAGTTGCATTTCCAGGATCCAATCAACTCCCACCAGGCCCCTTTTTCAGCATTGAGGATTACAATTCAGATGTGAGATTTGGGTGGGGAAAAAAGTGGAAACCATATCACTAATCAAATCACTAATATCAAATCCATTAATGTCTGTACATTATCACAATAATTATTATTTTATTTAATACAGATAAGAAAGCCACTACTTCATTTTCAAAAATTGAGACTACAAAAATCTTTTTCTTTCCTCTATCTATATAATAATCCAAAATTATGTTAGGGAAGTATTTTTGTCTTTCTCATGCTAAGAATAATGGTTCTGTCTTCCACATTATTTCTAATAAGCAGTTTTAGATAAAGAGTATGAATGTCAAGTTACTCAGTTTCCACTCGTGTCAGACTCTATTAAGTTTATTATGTAAAAAATACATAAAATGAGATAAAATGGATATATTTAGGATGTTTTGAGTGCCAAAACATTACTAATTTTACTATGACGTAACAAGGATGCCCTAATGCCTTATCACAAAGCTTTGAGTCACAAAGGGTCCCATTTTTTTCTTACAGTAATTTGAATTCCCCTTTGAGGATAATATATTGCCATACTTCCAAAAGGAGGGCATATTTATCTTAGATGACACATTCAGTAGTGTGTGTGTGTGTGTGTGTGTGTGTGTGTGTGTGTGTGTGGTAGAGAGGTGGGAGTAACATCATCATAGAGTATGTACTCCATGATAAGTAATTTAAAATTTTATTTATATTAAAATAAACAGCTATATCAAATGAAGACATGTTAATTTTTCTGATGAAATATGGAATTCAAAAATGTCTCTCCTTCAGCAGATTAATTCTCCCAGAACACATACCAACTGACAGAAAAGAGCAGGGAGTCTAGGCTCAGCAGTCAAATTACTGAAGAAGACTTAGAAAATCACAAAGCTTTGAAAGTCACAGAACCAGAAGACAAAGATTGGCATGACTAGTTATCCAAAGCAAGTCATCCAAGCAGATAAAGTGCCCATCCTTCTGGTAACGGGATAAATAGATAAATACCATAGAGATATTACAAGGAAATCTCAAAACACATTGGGATATATGTGTGTGTGTGTGTGTGTATATATATATATCACAAAATATATATGATTTTTATGTATACAATATGTGTATACATATGTGTATATGTACATATATGCATATTTTGTTTGATTTGATGTGTTGTAGATAAAGGGTTGATACGTAAGGATGCTTATACTAAAAATTTATTCATTCATTCAACAAATACCTATTGAGCCCTGACTATGTGTCAGGTATTGTTCTATGAAATGAGGACAAAGTAGTAAACAAAACAAGTTCCTGCTTTCATGGAGTTGCATTCTTATGGGGGAGGCAAACAATAAACAAGCAAAAAATAAATATATAACATAATATCTGATATTTAAAGCATTATAACAAAAATAAAACAGGATGGTATGATAGAGATTGCTGGGGAAGCTGCTCATTTAACTGGAGTGCTCCAGGAAAGCCATCTAAAGAGGTGAAGTGAGAGAATCAGCCCAACTGAGGGAATAGTGTTCCAGACAGATGGAACACTCAATGCAACGTGCATCAAGTGGAAGCACATGTAGCTCATTTGAGATCTAAGGGATCAGTGTGGCTAGAATGGAGTGAGCAAAAGAAGCCTGATGAGAGGTTAGTTGAAGAGATCACAGGATCCAGATTAAGCAGAGCTTATATACCATGGAGGGCTTTGGATTTTATCCTAGGTGTGGTGAAATATGTTTAATAGGCCGTTGACCTGGTTTGATTTAGGAAATTCTTCAGGACAAACAGGACTTTCTGAATAGTTACTGTGTTTTCTTGTGCTTTCATTCTACTACAAGAAGTTATCTGTTTAAAATAAGATATATCAAACAAAAGAGGAGGGGGCAGGGTCAGCAACTGGAACAGAAGAAAGAAAAAGTTGTCTCTTCAATGGCTTAGGTGTTGGCCCATGTGAAGACAGGTGAACAGCGCTATGAAGTGAATTTCTTTCTAGGCCTACCTTCTATAACTCTGATACCCACTCAAATGAGAATTATCATGAAGTTAATGCTAGATATTTTACAATTTGTTTTCTGATTTTAATCAAAATATCTATTCATTATAAGAAAAGCAGAAGGAAGAAAATTAAAACACCTATAATCCCATCAACCCCCCCCCCAAAAAAAATCACCATTAAAAATATTGGCACATCTCTATTCAGTCTTTGCTTCAATATACCTTTATACAAAATGAGATTACATCATATTTTTGTAAGTTCATTCTGTAAGCCTGTATTAAAGGTGAAATAGCAATAGGCCAACATTTGCCTCCTGACTGTGAGAAAAGCAGCTTTATTACACACAGGAAGCGTGAGTGGGGCTGGCTCTATGCAAGTCATGACAGCCTAAGGAGTAGCTGGAGATCAACTCTGTTCAGTCTAACAGATAAAAAGTCCTGACCCCCATTCAGTCCTGAGTGTCTTAGTACAGTCAGCCAAAGCTGGATTCATCTCATCCAAGCCTGCATTTGCTTGTAGAGAGAATCAGAGAAAGTTAGATCATTTTATCGCAAAAGGAAAAAGTATGTTATCTCCAGCCTTCCCATTCTTAGAGTCATGGCTGGGAATTAGAGTGAGGTGAGAGAGGCACTCATCTGGGCACAACACTTAAGGTGTACCAAAAACCCTGTAAGCAAAAGAAGGAATATTTTAAGGCAAAATTTTAAAAAATAAAAATTAATGTTAAACAATTCTTGATAAACAACATATCAGAACTTCTTGTAAGGAGGGGATTGGTATTAATGATTTCTGCCTTTTGCCTTAGGCACCATTAAGTCTTAGCAGGACACTGTTCCTCATCTTACCTGAACCCACTGAATCAGAATTTCTGGGAGTGAGGCCAGGAGTCTATTTTATGAAGCTTTCCGGGAAATTCTTACAGATGATAAATTTTATGAAGCCCTGGAAAGATGATCTCTGAAGTTTCTCGGTTGCCTTAGCTTGCATGCTCTGATGACTCAAATAGGCCTCTTGGAGGGGCCCAGGTAGCAAGGAACTGAAGGCAGCCTCCATGCTGCAGCCAGCAATTTAGGAACTGCCTCAAGCAAGCTTGCAAGGAACTGATTCCTGCCAACAATTACAGGAGCTAGCAGAGGATCCCAGGCCTGGCTAACACCTTGATCTGAGCCTTATGAAAAACCCTAAACAGAAAGGCCTTTTACGTTATACACAGACTCCTGATTCAGGAAAAAGAAATGTGTGTTTTAAACCATTAAGTTTGTGTTAATTTGTTTCACAGGAATAGATAACTTTGATACTCTAAGTTTATATATATATATATAATATTTTATAATTAATATTAATTTAGCAATGTTCAAACTGGTTCAATCATGGACTCCATCAGTGTTACATGTAATAGATACATGTTTATTTATTAAGGATATACTTCTATTGCCATTTTCATGTTAAATATTAGAATATTAATTTTGTGGTAAATTAGATAACAGTTTTATTGAGATATAATTCAGATGTCATAAAATTCATTCCTTTAAAGTATACAACTCAATCATTTTTAGCATATTCAGAGTTGTACAAGTATTACTACAATCAATTTTAGAGTATTTTTAGCAGCCCGAAAAGAGACCCATACCCCTTAGCCATCACCCTCCGCCTCCTTTTACCCCTGTCCTAGGCAATCTTAAAAAAGGCTTAGGCTGTTTCCTAAGATTTTTCTTTTCTGAACATTTAATATAAGTGGCATCATACAAATATGTAGTCTATTTAGAAGCAATATTAGACTAATATTTTAAAGGTTCATCCATGTAGTAGCAGGTATCAGTTCTTGGATCCCTTTTTAATGGCCAAATAATAGTCCATTTTAAAGCAGTCCATTGTGAATAAATTTCCATTGTAAATCTTTTTTTCTTTCTTAAGTTAAAAAAACAAACAGAAATAAAAGTTTTAATTAACACTTTTTTTACTTTTTAAAGTGTTAGACCATTTCATGAATCCCCTAGGTACATATGCCTTACTTTGATGACATTCTTATGATACAGTCTTTGTTTTTATGGGGGGATGTATGTCTAAATATCAACCAATAAAATAGTTATTGTATGTTGAAGTCAACAAAAAATCCCACAAAATGATGGTTTGAGAGGAGGAGAATGTTTATTCTAAAGCCATCTTAATAAATGTTGCCTCAAAGCAATTCGCATTGTAACAGGCTCTGATGCAATCATTTGCCTTTATGTTGACAGTTGTTCAATCAATATGAGAGTGCCCGTAGTTCATAAGGCCCCAAGAATCAAATAATACAATTATGAAGGCCATAAGAAGCCAGGTTAAACATAGTCTTCCCTGTGGATGGTGGTGAACAGCCGTATACTTACTGATGGATCTCACCTCCAGCTCAGACTCTTACTGTCAGAGGCATATTTAGTGCTTTCATAGGCTGTGATCTATTAAGGGTCACAAATTTTTTTCCTATAAGTGTTCATCATCATAGCATCTATGGTACACTGCCCAAGTTCTTCCTCATGAACTGAAGGATTCACTGCTCCCAGCTCTTGGAAATTTGTTTGCACATCACTCAGCTAGCAACCACTTTAGGAATTATTTTGTCAGAGAGAGTCTACTTTTGCCTTATCCATGGTCATACTCCCTATCGGGGTAGACTGCATCCAATGACTGACTAATAAAAAAGGTCTGGCACCCTCACTTTAGTTCAGGACAACCCTGAAAGGCCTCTGATCTTCAGAACTTGTAACAGGGTCAGCTAAGGTCTTCAATAATATTGCATTACAAATCAACTTCTCCCTCTGCCCAACCTTGCTTATTTCTCTTCCCCGCAATGGTGTTAATCCTGAGTGCACTCCCTGATAAACTTCCCCCATGCAAATCTCCATGCAAATCTCTATCTGGGGGGTCTGCTTTTCAAAAATCCTAACCTGCTCCATTTATGGAACTTTATAACACTGTTCATTAGAACAGCTCATTAGAGGTTGAACACTTGACATATAAAGAAGTACAATAAGAGTACACAAGTGATTCAGTCAGTAAGTCCTACTAATCATGGAAAATTGATACCCTTCACTCTTACATAAAGACTTCCCAGTGTTTTTCCAAATCTCACTTTTGATGTTACTATTATATGGTTTTGCTGTGTCCCCACCCAAATCTCATCTTGAATTATAGCTCCTATAATCCCCCTGTATCATGAAACATACCTGGTGGGAGGTAATTGAATCATGGGGGAGGGCTTTTCCCATGCTATTCTTGTGATAGTGAATAAGTCTTGTGAAATCTGACGGTTTTATAAAGGGCACCTGCCCTCCACTACTCAGATGTGCCTTTGCTTCTCCTTCACCTTCCACCATGATTGTGAGGCCTCCCCAGCCATGTGGAACTTTGAGTCCATTAAAGTTCTTTATAAATTACCCAGTCTTAAGTATTTCTTCATAGCAGTATGAAAGTGGACTAATACATACTATATTTATCCCAGATGACCATTATGTCTTTGCAAAGACTTTGTTGAGTTCAAAGTTCAAAGGGCCACAGAACATTCTAAAACAGGTTCCATCTGAGTTGAAGATCTTTTAGACTCAATTTCATGGTGTTCAGGTTTTTCAAGACTCTACATTTATGGTTTTGAATACTTCTCCTCCCCTTATAACCTGATAATCAAGTGGAAGTGAGGGTGATGACTGAGATAGAAGTATAAACTTGGATTAAGTTTGAGTTGAGATGTATTCGATTCAAGCAGCCTTTTTCTGGTTTTCTCTCAAAGAAAACTTTATTGCTGTTGCCATTCTCACTTGGAGAGCTAAAAGGAGCCCAGAGGAGGTACCACAGAAAAATTAGGATTTGGGTCAGGAAGAGGGTTTACCCAACCAGTGCAACATGGCATAGGTAGATTAAAGAATCGGTCATCATCAGGAAGGTCTAAGGCTATTGCTAAAATAGTTCCAGGCACCAATCTAAGAGTGAGACAAGGAAGGAGACAGAACAAGGACCCAGGCAGACAGCTGAAAAAATAAGACATTCCACAGAATCAAGCATCTGGGACAATTTAAGGAATGTGGTTTAGAACTTCACCTGTGAATGGTACGTAGTGCTAGAGCTTCCTTTCTTAGATTGCCTGGTGCACACAGCAGGGATTAATGTATCAACTTCATGTGTGCCCTGGACTGGAAAACCTCCCAATTTTTATTTCCTTTTCCTGGCACTCATTTCCTCAAAATCTTACCCATTAAAATTGACAGTGTGGACTGGCAGATGGAGAATGTAATGGCAAAGAGAAGGCTGTAAGTTCCCTTGAATGTCTAATCCTAATCACACATGCATTTATTATTTGCACTTTTTTATTTTTTGAGACAGAGTGTCACTCTGTCATCCAGGCTGGAGTACAGTGATGTGATCTTGGCTCACTGCCACCTAGCCTCCCGGGTTCAAGCGATTCTCCTGCCTCAGCCTCCCAGGTAGCTGGCATTACAGGTGCCCACCACCATGCCTGGCTAATTTTTGTATTTTTAGTAGAGACAGGATATCACCATGTTGGCCAGGTTGGTCTCGAACTCTTGACCTCAAGTGATCTGCCCGCCTCAGCCTCCCAAAGTGCTGGGATTACAGGTGTGAGGCACCACGTCTAGCCTATTTGCACATATTTCCTTGTATCAAAAGAAGCAACACCTCTTCCATATACCACATTCCAGGACATCCTATGATCACATAAGAACACAATCCTCCTGTCACAGGTAAGCACAGTGTACCAGGAAACAACTTGTGGGTAAACCATTGTACTCCCTCTGCCATTAGGGTAAAATTATCATGACAGGCAGCTCTGACCCCAAATCTTGCAAAATCTCAATGTGCACCTCAAGGTTGTATTGTTTTAGCCTATGATGGAACTGACAGTTGGGAAAATGGAAAGCAAAGTTCCATCAGCCTAGATAGTCTTTTGTGGCATCCCCAAAGAGATCATAGCTGGAGAGGTAAGGATGTAATTCACTCAGAATGTAAGGCTTATGGCCAAAGTTGATGACTAATTACATAGAGTTGTAGGTTTGGGCTTTTTGCTTTCTTAAAAAACTCTGTCAGTTTGGAAAGGGACCTCCACTCCTAATTTTTAGATGCCACAGGTAATCTCCAATTGTCTTAAGGTGTGACTAAAATTTTTCAAAATAAACTTGCTCTTACTTTTTTCTTTAATTTAAAATACCTCTATAGGTTACATGAGAGTTTTTGAAAAAGTAGTCATGGAAATATGCCCAAAATATGTCAATATCTCTATTTCCTTCCAGATTTCACTTCCTACAACTTTGACTCCCAAAAGATTAAGAATTTAAGGTTTCCACTTGGCGAAGATCCCTTCCCCAAGTGACAGGCACAAAGTCAATGCTGTATCATACCCCATCTAAAGAAAAAAGTAAACTGAAAACAAGACTAGAAATGTCTACTATCATGCTCTGTGACCTTGAGCAACAGCTTTCTCCGCTCCTGGCCTTGGTGTCCTAACTTAAATGAAGGAAACTGTGATCTCCCTCAGCTCAAAAATTACATGGCGTTATTTACATACCAAACCTGCCCTACCTACGCTTCCTGGAAACTTTACTGCTTATGAGTGTGGCTCCTCCTTCCCTTTCAATCCCTTAATTAAACAGCTTACCCCCTACAGGCTTTTGAAGTGGTAGCAGTTCCTCCTACCTCCTGCCAGAAACAGCGCTCCTCAGCATGAGAGCTGTGCCCCTCCTCGTGGCCAGGGCAGCAAGCCTTAGCCCTAGCTTCTTGCTTCTGCTTTTTCTCTGGCTAGACCGAGGTGTACTAGCCAAAGAGTTGAAGTTTGTGACTTTGGTAAGTAAACTTTTCTCATTGCTTCTTCCTTAAAAGTGTGTTCCCAGCAGAGACTGATAAGGCAAGTGTCAGGTTTCATTTTATCCTTGGATTGTTCCCCCGGAGACCAGGCTCTGTTCAGACTCAGAAAGTGAATAATCAAGTTTTGCAAGTTCCTCTTAATGAAGACCTAACGTGTCCTAACAAAAAGGTCTATTTTTTAGGTCGCTGTTTTTTTAGGGGTTGCTTTTTATTTGCTTTTGCTAATGTTATTTATTTACTTACTTTACAATCGCCTTGAATTCAGATTCCTTTTGACAGTCATACCAGTCACGAAGAAGCCAGAGCTGGTGCTGTTTATGTACTAAGAGCTAAGCTGGCTTCATTCAATTTAATGATTATTTGTTTGCAAGCCAAAAAACAGTTATTTTCCGAATTAAGTAGTCCCTTCACCTTTGTTTATCAGGAAATTAGAACAAATATTTGTAAACAGCCTTGAAGCATAAAAGTGAATCTAAATTCGGAATTTTAGGATGACTTCCTGATATATAGATTTAGCTGACGATTAAAATCATTGGTACGTGTGACCAGTTATGAACAAAAGTGGAGGGGGAGGCTGATGCGTGATGTCAGGAAAAGAAAATATACTATTGACATTGTTTGAAAATAGATGGAAAGAGGGTTTGCAAAGTGAAGGGATTCATCACGTTACCTAAGAGTCTGATTTTCTGTTTCTGTATCTTTTTTTCCCTGTTTCACTCTTTCTCTCCCTCTAAGCTGCTTCCTGTCTTTCCTCTCTTGTTTTCTTTCTCTTCCCTACATTTTTTATTCCAGACAGTGAAAGTGGGCTGATAAGTAGGTACATTTTCTTTCTATAAGTATACTCAAAAATTATTTTTTTAATTTGGAGGAAAGTCACTTTTTCCTTAAAAATTAAAGTTCCATATTTTTCAGCATGGGATATTCAGAACTTTTTACTTTCTACAAAATATATGATAGCCATGTGCTTATCTGAATCATGACTCTTATAGTCCAGCAAATCTTTACTAGGTCATAAGTCAACAATGACAGAAAACCAGAGAAATATACTATTAATTTATTTACAAATGATTCACCAGTTGTCAGACTTCTGTACTAAAAAACATATACATATATAATATTGTGTGCCTTCTTTAGGAAACCCCATGCGAGCTAGGCTTGTACTTCTGTCAATAGCTTTCTTGCTAATGTGCACATGAAGGAAGTGTAGGGACTGTAGAAATTGCACTGTATCTGCCACGCTTGTAATACTGCAAACCGGTGACAAGCTGATTGAGTGGCAATCCTCTGAGAATTCCAAGTTACTCCAAGCTCACTGTACATGGTGTATTCCCTCCTCTGTATTTTACCCAAGTTAACCCAGGCTAACTTCCCTTGACTCCCAAATTGTTTTGGGTTTCCTGTATTCAGGGACTACAAGCTAATTATTTCCTAAGGAAAATCAAAATACAAAGCTAGCTCTTTTAGAACTAAAAAAAATAACGAATATTGCACAAAGCTGGTGTTAACTATTTTTTCCTACCACGGCTTCCTTCCATTAATGATAGATAAAGGGCAACTTAATACATCTTTCTTGGTCCTTATAAAACAACTTCCAACTAAGTACTTAAGCCAGAAAACATCGGTTTCTTATTTTTATTGACTAAAGAGAGTATTCGATTATAAGTAGTTAAATTATAAAAATGAGAAAATTCTTAGAAAATTATTAGGAGAACCAGAATTAATAATAACCATGATTAAAGTAGTCATATTAATAATAACCAATAGTCAATTGAGTGCTTACTGCATACAAGGCACTGTTTGAGTGTTCAGTATGAATTGTATCACATAAGCCTCTCAACAATCCTCTAAAGTAAGGTTGTTAAATAAAATATGGGATGATCATTTGAATTTGAATTTCAGATAAATAGCAAATAATTTTTAGTATAAGTATGTCCCATGCAATATTTTGGCATCCTGTATTTTTGTTTGCCAAATCCCATTCTATAAAGTTTTGTAAAACGTATTATTCCTATTTTATAGATGAAGAAATTGAGGCACAAAAAGGTTAAGCAACTTGCCCATGGTCACACAGATGGAATGGTGGAGACAGGATTTGACCCCAGACTATCTGACCCCAGATGCCTTTCCCTTTATCATTGGACATGGTATTTTCCTGCTGTGTGTGTATAACCCAGCACCCAGAGCCGGTCTGAGATACCCCTGTAAGGCTTGCTGGATTAGCTTGACTCTGAATCAGCAGGTGGTTCCCTTGCTTTTCCTCTGTGATCCAAGAAAAATAAATCTTCCCCAATTCTGAAAAGCCGTTCTTGGCAGAGAGAGCAGGAAACTGTCCTTGGTTCTTGTTCTCTCTGTGAACAGTCACACCATGATCTTTTAAAACAGACTAACTGCCGGGCGCGGTGGCTCACGCCTGTAATCCCAGCACTTTGGGAGGCCGAGGCGGATGGATCACGAGGTCAAGAGATCGAGACCATCCTGGTCAACACGGTGAAACCCCGTCTCTACTAAAACTACAAAAAATTAGCTGGGCATGGTGGCACATGCCTGTAATCCCAGCTACTCAGGAGGCTGAGGCAGGAGAATTGCCTGAACCCAGGAGGCGGAGGTTGCGGTGAGCCTAGATCGCGCCATTGCACTCCAGCCTGGGTAACAAGAGCGAAACTCCATCTCAAAAAAAACCAAAAAAAAAAACAGACTAACTGAAGTGCCTTGTCCCATGAAATGCTAGTTTGACAAGTTGTTAACAGGTGTGCATGGGAAAAAATCAGTCTCAATAGTCAAGTTAGCTTTGGGAATAGAACTGGGTTAAACTGTGTTTAAAAGGTCTCTTTAATGAACTACTCCTCAGTCTTTAATATGCTAATACACACTGTGGCTTTCAAGGAGAAAAAATCTAGTGTTTCCCAAACAGTGTTTTCAAAACTTTGTAGCATTCACCTCCCTCTTTTTTTTCACAGTGTCCTACAGAAAACACTGAGAAAATTTACATTTTTAACTTTATATAGAAAGAATAGTAAGTATGGTGAATCTGGATGTATACATCAACTAGCTTCAAAAACTATCACCCATGCAACCTTGATTCATCTATATACCCACTCGTTTCCCACACACACCCACTTGAGTTTGGTTTTTTTGTTTTTTTTTTTTTTTGAGATCGAGTTTCACTCGTTGCTCAGGCTGGCATGCAGTGGTGCCATCTCAGCTCACCGCAACCTCCGCCTCCCAGGTTCAAACGATTTTCCTAACTCAGCCTCCCGAGTAGCTGGGATTACAGGCATCTGCCACACGCCTGGCTAATTTTTTGTATTTTTAGTAGAGATAGTGTTACTCCATGTTGGTCAAGCTGGTCTCAGAACTCCTGACCTCAGGTGATCCACCTGCCTCAGCCTCCCAAAGTGCTAGGATTACAGGCATGAGCCACCACTCCCGGCCACCACTTGAGTTTTTTAAGTTATTTCATGCATCACATTATTTCATCTAGAAATAGAAAACTGTCATTTCAAAACATCCTCTCTCCTTTAAGCCAGAGAAAAACCACAAGTTCAGCTGATCTAAGGCGGAAAAATTCCATCTCATTTCACCGGAGTTTTACAAAGAAAGAGATGATGAGTTACAAGGTATACACTCTTCTCATTCTTCATGGTTGACATTCTTCAAACAGAATTCTTAATCAAGTAATATGACATTCTTGATGAAAGTAGCCTCCAAATTCTCAGCACATAATCTATCCACTGGAATGGGTAACTTTCACATTATGGTGGGGCAAATTCAAATGACACCAGCCAGAACACATTTTCAGGGACAGCAGTCCTTCAGGTTCTTTCCTACTCCCATTCTTAAGGCTGGAAATCCAATCCTATACACCAATAACAGAAAAATAGAGAAGCAAATCATGAGTGAATTTCCATTCACAATTACTACAAAAAGAATAAAATACCTAGGAATACAACTCACAAGGGACGTGAAGGACCTCTTCAAGGAGAACTGCAAACCACTGCTCAAGGAAACAAGAGAGGACACAAACCAATAGAAAAAAAATCCCATGCTCATAGATAGGAAGAATCAGTATAGTGAAATTGGCCATACTGCCCAAAGTAATTTACAGATTCAATGCTATTCCCATCAAGCTACTATTGACTTTCTTCACAGAATTAGAAAAAATTTATTTAAATTTCATATGGAACCAAAAAAGAGGCTGTATAGCCAAGAAAATCCTATGCAAAAAGAACAAAGCTGGAGAAATAGCGGATACTATACTGGAAGGCTATGGTAACCAAAACAGCAAGGTACTGGTACCTAAACAGATATATATACCAATGGAACAGAACAGAGGCCTCAGAAATAACACCACACATCTATAACTATCTGATCTTCGACAAACCTGACAAAAACAAGCAATGGGGAAAGGATTCCTTATTTAATAGGAATAAGAAATGGGGAAAGGATTCCTTACTTAATAAATGGTGTTGGGAAAACTGGCTAGCCATATGCAGAAAACAGAAACTGGACCTCTTCCTTATACCTTATGCAAAAATTAACTCAAGATGAATTAAAGACTTAACCATAAAACCTAAAACCATAAAAACCCTAGAAGAAAACCTAAGCAATATCATTCAGGAAATAGGCCTGTTATTAACTTTCTAATGCTGTTTGCTAGAATAGAAGCTGAAAGTCACACCTAGGAAAGCACCGAATTTTCATTAAGTCAAGCTCCAGCATTATTGACCAGGTTTTGCCACAGGCAGGTCATTTAATCCAGCTGAGTTTCAAGTTCTCCAAAAATAAAGTTGAGGATAATGATCATAACTATGCTTCCCACTTTATAGAGTTGTCTTTAGGATGAAATAACATGATATACATATAAACATGTGAACCACGATACAAATGCCAGAAGTCATCAGTCTAAAACAGAAGCTTTCCAACTATTTGTATAAAATCTAGATGATCGTTAATATTTCTTTTCTGTCATAGTAAAATACACATAACATAAAATTTACCATCTTAACCATTTTTCAGTGTACAGTTCAATGGCATTGAGTACATTTACATTTTTGTGCTGTCATCGCCACCATTCATTTCTAGAACTCCTTTCATCTTGTAAAATCAAAACTCCATGCCCATTAAACAATAGCTCCCAATTTCTCCCTTCCCCAGTCCCTTGCAATCACCATTCTACTTTCTGTCTCTATGCATTTGACTATTCTAGGCATGCCACATAAATGGGATCATACAGTAGTTGTTCTTTTGTAACTGGCTACTTAGCATAATATCCTTGAGTTTCTAGATCATCCTTTATTATTTTTGAGCTTATAAATTTAATAGGTGCACATGCATAATTTGAAGGGAGCAACGAAAAGAGAAGAGAGATAGTAAATAGTTACCATCTCTACTAGAGCCTTAAGTTAACTACATAGCCTGTTTGTACTTAAGTCTTCCCCATATGTAAATTCTAACCTGTTTTCTCTTAGATAAACACATTTCTATGTGTCAAGTATGGCTTGAGGGGTAGAGCTGGAGGTGAGAATGCTGAGGGGCTACTAACACAGTTTAGGCAAAGCATAATGAAGACCTGAGTTGGGTCAGAATGCAGTAGAATTGGAAAGAAAGGATAATTTTTTAAAAATATGTGAAGGCAGAATCTCTGTGGGTTGAATGTAAGGAAGAAAGAAAAACCAAATGACCCTGAGTTTTCTAGTTTGGGTTACTGGAAAGACAACAATGCTATGGGAATAGAATACATAAAAGTCACTAAACAGTTGAAATTATTAAAAAGGAATGTGATAATATTCTGTACTACACAATATAATATAGCACAAATGCAGGCTCATGAACCAGACCACCTGGGTTTGAATGCCAACTCAACCCCTTACTATCTGTGATTTTGGTTGAGTAACTTTACCTATCTGTGCCTCTGTTTTATCATCAGTAAAATGAAGATAATAGTATCTAATGAAGTTATTGTGAGGCTTAATTGAGTTAATATGAAGAAAGTACTCATAAGTCTCTCTGGGAAATGTTGCAAACATTGTTAACTATTATTAATATAAATATACTAACACAATTACCCCTGTGTGTGTTTTATAATGTTCATATAACCAGTTAATTAAAATGTCAGATTGTTTTTAAATTTATTCCCTCTATCCTCAAAAGGATGAAGTCTTGACACATCTCTGTTAAGTTTGATGAGCTTTCTTTCCAGCATCAGGCCCCGGTCCAATAAAAATTGGAGAACTATACAGTCAAAATGTGACTCCAAGAATGAATTGGATTTAACTCATTGATTTACTGATCCATCAATGTACTGCTCCTTTCCTTCAGTTTGACTAGAATAAACTACTACTACTACCTTTTATGTGACTTCATCATCACTGTTCATGTTTAAAAAATACCTTTGGGCACAGGCATGAATTTCTTAAGCCCTGTAAACCATTTTTTCACTTCTATTGAAGTGAAAATTGCAATTATAGCTATCACATTGTGAGTATACACCAGATGTCAGACTCTTTACTTTTCATATTTTGAATCCCCCAAATTACCCATAAGGCATATAATATTGCCTTGATAATTACATAAGAGTCATAAAAAAGGAGCTAGGGCCAGGTGTGGTGGCTCATGCCTATAGTCTCAACACTTTGGTAGGCCAAGGTGGGAGGATAGCTTGAGGCCAAGAGTTCAAGATCAGTGTGGGCAACCTTGCAAGACCCTGTCTTTACCATTTTTCTTTTAATCAGTGCAGTATGGTGGCATGAACCTGTAGTCCTAGCTACTAGGGAAGTTAAGGCTAGAGGATCACTTGAGCACAGGAGTCTGAGGCTACACTGAGCTGGGATCACACCATTGCACTCCAGTCTGAACAACAGGGAAAGATCCTGTTGGCTTATAAAAATATGTACCAGAGGCTGGATGCAGCAACTCATATCTGTAATCCCAGCACTTTGGAAGGCTGAGACAAGAGAATAGCTTGAGGCCAGGAGTTCAAGACAGGCCTGGTAAACACAGCAAGACTTCATCTCTATAAAAAAGAAAAAAAGGTCAAATTTTCAGGACAGACCTGAAATTAGTGAGTGGTGTGTATGCTGACAGAAGCAGACTTGAGTCATTCAAAGCAGACACGACATCAAGAATAAAGGCCCTGAGACTTGAGCAAACTTAATATATTGGATGTAACACCAGGGGGCCCATGTGGGTAAGCTGAGGACATCAAGGTGAGGATATCAAGGTGAGTAGGGGCCAGATCAGGTAAGATCTTGAGAGCCCCTTGTAAGGACTCTGAATTTATGCAAGGAGCAACAGAACATGATATAATGTCTAAAAGTGATGCAGATATAAAAGAAACAAGAATAGCCACATACAAGTTGATAACTATTGGAGCCAGTGGTGGGCTCATGATAAAAATCTCCACTTTTGTATCCCTTTACATTTTCCACAAAAGAATGTTTAATACAATGAAAGGACATTCGAGGGTTCTAAGCAATTAAGTGACTTCTGATTGATATTTTATAAAAGAGCATGTGACTGCTGAATGGAGAGAGGGACTGGATATAGCCTCGACTGTACTCACCAGGTCCTCCACACCGTAAGCCACGTTCCAGATTTGTTTAGCAGATTCAGTGGAACAGGGTCATTCATGGGGGCACCAAACCAAAAGTACTTTTAAAAACAGTTACTGTGATTTAAAAGGGTGAAGTGATTGTAGTGCAATGGGGAAACAGTGGGCCACGTATCATGAGAATTAGGAGAACTAGACAGTTACACAATCTCTTCGATTGTGTAGTTTTCTTACTTGCTCAGTGCAGCAGTAGTACCAACCTGTCCTCACAAGGGGATGTAATAATTAAAAGAGATAGCAGGGGAAAATTCTACAAACCATGGAGGGTTGTACAAATGTAAGGAATTGTTATTATCTTAAATGTCTTTCTATTACAGTTACCACTACTACTGCAAATAATCCTAATTGCTAAAAAGGTGTGTTAGGTTTTTAAAAGATTTCATAGAATATGATTGCTGGACTGAAAACAGAGGTAATAATTGGTAGAGCAGCAATTAGGAAGATTGCTCTACCACAGATTTAAAAGAATGCCTTGGCATAGTCCAAGGACTCCAGCTGAATTTTGAAACTTCAAAAGCTCAAGGAATGCCAGCTTCACATTTGGCTGGGGGAGGGGTGTGTGCACACATTTTGATTTCCAGCCCCAGAGGTGAGGAATGGTTTATTAAGTGTTTCTCTGGGACATCCCTTCCAAAGAGTTCATAGCATGTTTGAGCAACACTTAAACACTTAGGAAACACTTAAAACCTACTGAAATGTAGGGGAATACAATTATTTATGAGTATGGGCCAGAGTGAGAAAGCTTGCCCAAGTCTCATGATTATGTTTCAGTTCTCTGCTCTTTAAAACACACTCAGCTAAGGTGACCACACTTGTTTTTCTCTCTCAGGCCATTCTGTCATTTAGTTGTATAATCTCAGTTCTAGTCTTTCAATTATATACATAGTTCATGGTGCCTTCGGGGTAGTTTCTGTATCAAAGTTTTGGTTTTTTCCTATACAAAACACACATTCTCTCTCTCTCTCTCTCGCACACACACACACACACACACACACACCCGTCTTCCAATCCTAGAGGAAAAGAGTATATTGAGTAGAGTTAATAAAGAAGCATTAGATCCCAGACCATTCAGATTTAGCTGGTGAGACTCTGAGGAGTGTGACCATATAGAAGTGAACCTGTCACAGGTGGTTAAGTATGCTGCTGTTGGAGGAATAGCCTGTGTTTGAATATCAACTCTACCACTTACATGCTGTGTGAGTTTAGACAGGTCACTTAACTAAGGTAAACATCATCATTTGTGAAATGGAAATAATAATAGTAACTGCTTTGTGGAACTAATGAGAAGATTAAATCTGTGAGAAGCATAGATATCCAGAACAAAGTTTCCTGCACAGTTTCCAGGACAAAGCGAGTGTTCAAAAAATGTTAAGAAGTTACCATTGCAGTTAAAGCATTGTAAATTATTTTATTACAATGTTTCTCATCTGACTTCTCTTTGGCTAACTCAGTGGCTCTAAACTTGGGGTGATTTTCTGCCCCCAAGGGCAGAAAATTTGCCCTTTTCAGCTGTCACAGCTGGGGAATGCTACTGGCATCTGGTGGGTAAAGGCTATGGATGCTGCTAGACATTCTACAATGCACAGAACAGCACCCACAACAAAGAATTATCCCGCCCCAAATGTCAACAATGCTAAGGTTGAGAAGCCCCAGAAACTAAACAATGCGGGGTTTATAATTTATTGAAACCATATAACAACTTTAGTTATTCAAAGACACATTTACCTAGGATCTAAAAAGTCTAAAATGTACTTCAGTTGTGGAAAGAGGCATCGATGATTAACCAGAGTCATTTCTGATCATGACCAAGTCGCCCCTAGAGACTAGTAATTGCAGGTGCTCACAAAAAAATATGCAGCTGCTCTTCCTGCCTTCAGAGGATCATTCATGACAGTAATTGCTCACCTGACCAAAATGATTGCTTAAGATTTATTGCACCATTGCCCTGTTTCTGTAGACTGTTCTACAGTTTTAATTTCTCACTGGTTTAGGGGGCCGTAAGATCTGTTTTCCTCAGATACTAGACACACAACCCAAGCATCTCCCACTTTCTTGGAATTTCTTCTCAAAAATGATTAAAATCTGACATTGTTTCCTTATTCAATATCTATTAAACTGTTTTACAGAATTTCAGAACAGCAGGTTCTTGGCTTACTTTTCAATGGAACATCTTAGCCAGGTAGGATAAGTGACAGGTACAGGTAATCCCAGATGAATCAAGGTGTTATGCAGCCTTCTCTATATTAAAAATATTTGCTGGGCGGACCGGGAAGTCGCTGAAGATAGAGCGATGGCAGTTCTGGGGCCCTCGCTTCGGGGTCGACGCGAGGCCACAGTGCCCCCGCGGTAGACCGGACTTGGGTGACGGGCTCCGGGTTCCCGAGGGATGGAAGGGTCTAAGACGTCCAACAACAGCACCATGCAGGTGAGCTTTGTGTGCCAGCGCGGCAGCCAGCCCCTGAAACTGGACACGAGTTTCAAGATCCTGGATCGTGTCACCATCCAGGAACTCACAGCTCCATTACTTACCACAGCCCAGGCGAAACCAGGAGAGACCCAGGAGGAAGAGACTAACTCAGGAGAGGAGCCATTTGTTGAAACTCCTCGCCAGGATGGTGTCTCTCGCAGATTCATGCCCCCAGCCAGGTGCCTACTACTTCTCAGCCCCCTATTCTTTGCCAAAGGCTAGTAGAATTTTAATTAAATCCAGGAATCAAGACCTGGAGCCAGGTGATGAGATGCATCATCACCTAGCCTTTTGGCCCTTTTGAAAAAGATGTATTCCCTATACATGGCCCGTCACCCAGTCCAGAATGGATTTTTTCCTATAGCCATTCACACAATGGGAAAGATAGTAGCTCTAATGACAAAGTATTGAGAAAAATTGAGGGAGTGATTAATCACTAATAAAAGACATGGGCTCTTGAGAAGTTTCAAAATAGCAAGTGTTGTTAGATGTGCGAGTCCTAGTTCTCATATCTGCAGGTAAAGAGGTTGCCGGCAAGGGGTTATTTTTAAATAAAGGGTTAATATTTTTTAAAATGAAAAAAATATATATTTGCTGACATCAGTATAGACTTCATCCTGTACTTCTTGGGGGTTTTCTTTCCTTATCTTTTGCTCGTAAGATAGCTTTGTGTTTGGTTTGATATTCTACTGAGAAAGCATATTAGAATCAAAGCACCAAGATTTCAAAAGTCCAGACTATTCTTCCCAAAGAGAAATGTGCAATCACAATAGCATGAGGTGGGCACAAATAGAGAAGTATGTTATTAAAGTATTAAGATTAGCTTTCCTAACCTCCCTACCTGCAATCTTTTACTCCTAACCTACAAAAAATGAACAAATCATTGACTCAGAATGGTCACAAATTGTTAAGTGGTATTAAAAATCTATTATTTTTGTTATACATAAAATGTTATAATGGCTGGGCACGGTGGCTCACGCTTATAATCCCAGCACTTTGGGAGGCCAAGGTGGGTGGATCACCTGAGGTTAGGAGTTCGAGACCAGCCTGGCCAACATGACGAAACCCCTTCTCTACTAAAAATATAAAAATTACCTGGGCATCGTGGTGTGCACCTGTAGTCCCAGCTACTAAGGAAGCTGAGGTAGGAGAATTCGCTTGAACCCAGGATTCACCACTGCACTCCATCCTGGGCAACAGAGCCAGACTTGGTATCAAAAAAAAAGTTATACCATTATTACTGTAATCATATTTAAGGGAGGAATACTTCTCATCAGAGTTTGTCTACAGTACTCTTTATGTTTCTTTCTGTCCTATTTATATACAAACTGATCTCCATGTATGTGTCACCTGCCTTCTAAGGGCTGATCATCTTGATTCTTACGCTACCTGAAACACAGTGAAAGTGTTAGTGAGCTTAGAACAGTGGTTCTTAACCAGAGATTTACCCAGGGAGATGTTTTAAATCCTGATGTCCTGGCCACATCCCAGACTAATTAAATAAAAATCACTAAGGTTGACAGCCAGTCCTCAGAATATTTTAAAATGCCTTAGGTGATTACAATGGAAAGCCAAAGTTGAAAGCCAATGATTTGGGGGAAGAAAAATCTATTATAATTAGCAGAAGCAAAACACCCAAGTGACGTTTATAACATCACCGTCTCACATCTATTTTCAGGTGTTTCGGCATGGAGACAGAAGTCCCATCGACACCTTTCCCACTGACCCCATAAAGGAATCCTCATGGCCACAAGGATTTGGCCAACTCACCCAGGTTGGTTGGACTTTTAGCTAAAGATTGTTGATGAGGCCAATTGTGGTGGCTCATGCCTGTAATTCCAACACTTTGGGAGGCCAAGGCAGGTGGATCACCTGAGGTCAGGAGTTCCAGACCAGCCTGGCCAACATGGTGAAACCCTGTCTCTACTAAAATTACAAAAATTAGCCAGGCATGGTGGCAGGTGCCTGTAATCCCAGCTACTCAGGAGCCTGAAGCAGGAGAATCACTTGAACTTGGTAAGTGGACATTGCAGTGAGCCGAAATTACATCATTGCACTCCAGCCTGGGCAACAAGAGCAAACTCCATCTCAAAAAAAAGATGTTGATGAGTCTCAAGGGGAAATGTATATAGAATTGTCTGTTTTGATATTTTTTTACCCTTCTGACTTTATTTAAGTGTAAGAGATGTGCATGAACAAAGACTATATGAGCTTAGAGATGCTGAAGAGAACCAAGTAGTAATTATAATCAATAAGCTGAATCAACAGCATTGGGAAACATGATTCCCCAAAGTGCTGATATTAGAATATGATTTCTTGTCAGCTGGATATATTGGGATTTGACCTTATAAGTGGTCAGATAAACACAGGGAGCCTTTCTGAAGAGCATCTCTAAGGAGAAGGTGAATTGGGGAGCAAAACCATCTTGAGTCACTGTTCCAAAGCCCTATTCCCTTTGCTTATAAGATTGAAAGACTCTTCTGTTTGGAGCCACAAGGCTAGGTGCATTGCTTCTGTCCTGACCTGTTTAAATATATTAAGAAAATGTCAAAGAATCTTTAGGGTAGAATGTCTCCAAAACTAATGGGTCTTAATCCTGCCCAAACATTGGAATTATCTGGAGAGGTTTAAAATATATTGATGTCTGCCTGGGAGGTTCTTATTTAATTGGTCTTGTATGTGTCCTGGGCACTGGGATTTTTAGAAGCTCTTTGGTGATCAGTTCACTCTAATGTGTAGCCAAGGCTGAGAATTACTGCCCTGACTATATTTCATAGAGGAGAAAACTCCAACGGGCTATTTGAGGCCAACATCTTCTGTCTCCTAGGTCAGAGCTCTTCTCACCATAGCTTACCCATCTTCTGTCTCTTTGAATGAGAGGTTACAAAAATTCAGGTTTGCTTCTTAATACCTATGGCTCTGTATAGACTCCTGTTCTGCTGTTATGTTTTTCCATTAAAAACAAAAGATTCTGCTAGGCTGCAGAATCTGAGTTCTTCTGAAGAACCTTGATTACCCAAGAATCTATTCTATTAGGGAAGTATTTCTCAAGCTTCAATGTGCAAGTGAATCACTTGGGAATCTTTTCAAAATGCAGATTATAATTCAGCGGGTCTGATGTGGAACCTGAGATTCTGCATGTCTAATGTACTCCCAAGGATGACAATGGTACTGCTACATGTACCATGTTTGAGGTGACAAGGTTCTAGGGCTCAGATTATTCCTACCCTTGTCTTGGTACTTTTTTTTTTTTTTTTGAGATGGAGTCTCGCTCTGTCCCTGCAGGCTGGAGTGCAATGGCTTGATCTTGGCTCATTGCAGCCTCCATCTCCCAGGTTCAAGTGATTCTCATGCCTCAGCCTCCCAAGTAGCTGGAACTATAGGTGAGCACCACCACGCCTGGCTAATTTTTTTGTATTTTTAGTAGAGACGGGGTTTGGCCATGTTGCCCAGGCTGGTCTCAAACTTCTGAGCTCAGGCAATCCTCCCGCCTCAGCCTCCCAAAGTGCTAGAATTACCACCCAGTCTTGTCTAGGTACTTTTAATCTGCATAATCATAAGGTGACGGCTCTCTGATCAGCGATTTCAAAGTGTGGTCCCTGGACCAGCAGCATCACCATCATTTGGAAACTTGTCAGTAATATAAATTCTCTGGCTTCACCCAATACCCAGTGAACCATAAACTTTGGAATTAAAGCCCAGGAATCTGTGTTTTAATGAGTCCTGTCCTCCAGGTGATTCTGTGCATGCTAAAGTGTGAAAATCACTGCTTTATGCAGATGACTATTTAAACTTTAAGTTATAACACAATTAGACCTAAAGTACCTCCTTCTCCACTACTCAGGTCATGGTACATTACTCCTTTCCCACCTCATCCCCATCCTAGATGGGAGATGATTATATAGGTGCTCAAGCAAATGACAAGAGTGACAAGCAAATGACAAGTGGGACCAAGACCAAGCAGCAAGCACAGTGACAGCCTCCTCTCCAGTACCCAAAGCTCTAGTAAGGCTCTGGATTAAAGGCAAACTTGAATGCTGGGTTTCCAAAGCATGGTGGTCTACTATTTGCATCTGAATCACTTGGGAGACTTGTTAAAATGCAGATGTCAGGACCCCACTCAGGAACTAATGAACTGGGATCTCTGATGGACATGCTGAGGAATCTGCATTTCAACATGCACCGCCAGATAATTTTGTTTCTGATGCACAGTAATGGTTGTGAACCACTGAGCTAATGCATCTTAGTGATTACTGTCCATCAGAAGCTTGTTTAAAAAAGATTATTGAGCTTCAACCCCAAAGGTTCTGGTTCAGTAGATCAAGGGTGGGGCCTAAGAATTTGATTTCTATCAAGTGATTTCTATCAATTTGATTTCTATCAATTTGATTTCTACCAACAAGGATCCCACTACACCAGAGATGAACTTAAATCAGATGAACTTAAATCAGATCAATCACCCAATGATCAACTAATCACTTACTATGTGCAAATCTCTATGTTAAGTGCTAATGAAGATAAATGAGTTTTCTCAGAGAGTCAGGGAACTGTAACTAAAGATTACTACAGCTCTCTTGTTTTATTTAAATATGTGTCATTATTGTGGAACTATGAAAGCACACCATTGTTCATTCTACACATATATGAAAAAAGTCAACAAATTTTTATGATAATGTGAATGATTGCACTTACTTTCATTAATTTTTGCTTTTTTTTTCTTTCCCGTAGCTGGGCATGGAGCAGCATTATGAACTTGGAGAGTACATAAGAAAGAGATACAGAAAATTCTTGAATGAGTCCTACAAACATGAACAGGCAAGTTGGGGAGCCAAGAGTAGGAACTTTTTTCTTTGAAAGAATTAAAATAATTCTGCATATATAAAAGTGCTTTGCCTGTTTTCCAAGAAACTTATACAAGTCAGAGATCTTGTTTACAAATATATTCTTCTTTATGCTACTTTTTCTTAAAAATCTGTGACTATGAGTCAAGATTTTATGAACAGTTGAATAAATACTTTGGCTTAACAAGTAGCCACAGCTTAATTGATCTCATTTGTCAATTCAACTATTGGCCAACCAGGTTCCTTCGTACCATGATCATAATATTGCTCATTCCTTAACAAGTATTATGATTCTGATGTTACCACAATGTCTGTCATATTTCACTGCAGATGTCCTGTTCTTTCTCTAATACCTTGGCAGCTCTGCAGAAAAAACCTCATGCTCCCTTTATGTTCACTTCTGCTTTGATTTTCCTACTCTAGGTTTATATTCGAAGCACAGATGTTGACCGGACTTTGATGAGTGCTATGACGAACCTGGCAGCCCTGTTTCCCCCAGAGGGTCACAGCATCTGGAATCCCATCCTACCCTGGCAGCCCATCCCGGTGCACACAGTCCCTCTTTCTGAAGATCAGGTCAGTATTCTGGGAAAACCAAGAGATTTCAGGTAGACATAGAATGAAGAAGGCAGGCTACCCGGTGGCTGTGGATGTGGGAATCCGGACACTCCTTAAGCTGTGAAGTTTTAATTATTTCTTAAATAAAGATACAAAGAACAATTTAGGACATGGAAAGCCCTAGTTAAGAGAGAGCAGGAACCAAATTTCTCTTTGGATCTGTATGATCCACTTGTTTTGCCACTCTTACAACTCTTGGTAATTTGCCCCTCATCGTCTCACACACACACACACACACACACACACACACACACACAAGGAGGTGGAGGGGGGAGAAAGAAAGAGAGGCTCCCAGTGTTCTGCCTTCAATGCCCAGAGATAGCGAGAAAAAGAGAGAGAGAGACTCCCAGTGTTCTGCCTTCAATGCCCAGAGATAGAGAGAGAGAGAGAGAGAGAGAGAGAGAGAGAGAGAGAGAAAGACTCCCAGTGTTCTGCCTTCAATTCCCAGGCTTTTGGTGCCCCACACAGGTTTCTCCTCTCTCCATACTATACAAAGATCTCTACTCTGACAAACACTCCTCTGCTCATGAAAATCCACATTCCTAGGTAGAAGAAAAAGAAAGATTTGAGTGCATAATTATTGCTCAACATTTTATATGAGTCATTGTGTTACCTTTCATAACAACTCTGAATGGACAATATTCTTGTTCTCCTTTTATAGCGAGGGAAATAAGTGCTTGGAGAGGTTAAATAACAAACAAATTGGTCCAAAGCCACACTGCTAGCAAGCATCACGCTGGGATTAAAACAGGCCTATTTCATTCCAGAACAACTTTCTTCTGCATAAAATCGTGATTCTCAGGCTTAGCTGCATATTAGAATTACCTGGGGAATTTTTTTTTTAATCCTGATGCCCAGGGCACTCCCCATAAGCAATCAGAATGTCTGAAGGTGGACCCAGGCATCAGTTTTTAAATAATAATCTCCCTCGATGATTCCAGTGGGGAGCCAAGTTTGAGAACCCAGTATTATAAACCAAGCTGCCTGAATGGGGCTATTTGGGACAAACTCTCAAATGTATTTGTACAGGGTGGGACCAATCAAGCACTCCTTAACCTTTTCAGAGGAACTGATATTTTTAAAGTAGTAATAAATATATCTAATCTTCCAGGTGTGGAACTTAAGGCTATATGAAGGAAATAGTTTGGGACAAAGAATCCCTTCCTAATTTTCCTGCAGTCCCATCATAGGCATGACCATCTCATCTCGCTATGGCTGAAGCTTAGCCTGATTGCTGGACCCAGACTCTTGCCCAGTGACCTCCAGGATAGGTTACTATCCTCTTTGCCCTGCCAATAGCCCTAGAAATTTGACTTAATTGCTGCATCTAGTGACGTAAGGATTTTTCCCAAATGCTTTGTAGAAAGTCACAGGAGGAAAATCTACTCCAACCACTTTTCTGCTGTTTCTTGAAAAGACAGGATGATTTATTTATAGCTTTCCCTTCACAGCATCAGGAGGGAAGTATTATGATTATCAGTGTTCTTAAGCATTTATAAATATTTTATTTCAAAAAGAAAAAAAAAATGACTTTTACCAGCCTTTTCTGCAGAGATGAAGACTAGATAGCAGCACCAAAATTCAGCAAAATATAGACCACAGCAGCTATTTAACCCTTAATCCTGAATAATAGTAATTAAGGTATTAAATAACAGAAAGAGAATGCATGTGCTAGTAGAAGAGGAGGAAAGAAACAGGATGATGGAGGGAGAGAAAGAGGGAAGCAAGGAACATTATCTACCTATGGCTTCCATCTATCTAATTCACTAAGGTCAAAAAAATTCTCTCATATCAACTAAGAAATCTAATGAAACCAATCAACACTAGCTTACTTCCAGCATTTAGCTGTGCTGAATGCTGTAGAGCAACATGAGGCCAAGTTTTTCTAATTTATAATCTATTTGATGAAAGCAAATTAGCATGTGCAAAATGTGTAGAAGATATTACAAGACAGTAGGAAATAATTTCAAGTACAAGCCACATATGCTGGGTGAAGTCAGAGAATGAGACATACATGCAGTTACCACAGGACAGTCATTCAGGTCTTCATAAGAGAGTGAGAACTTGAACCAGACCTCAGAGCAGAGGGAGGAAAGGAGAGGAAGGCAGCACAAAAACATGGCTGTGAGTGAATATGTAGATACTAGTTCTTCTGTACCCTGAGTTCCTATCTAGAAACAGAAGGAAAATAAAATTGATTACATTGGATTATATTAGACACAGATTAGAGAATCTAAATTTAATAGCCAGAAGGAATCTTGAGTTGAAAGGCAGTGTGATGTTAGAAGAAGGGCTGGATTTGAAGTTGGAAAACCTATGTCTGGGAGCCAACAGCCACTCCAGATATATGAGCTTGAGTAACCTCTCTAAACCTCAGTTTCTTTTCTGTAAAATGGGAAAACAGCACCCGCCTAACTTCTTCTTAGGGATCTGTAAAAGTCCAGTTAGTTAAAAAAAAGAAATGGAAAACACACTATAAACTGCAAAATTCTAGACAGATGTCTTGGTGATTATTCTGTTTATTTTCAGCCTGACTTAATTTATGGATGAGAAAATTAACATCCAGGAGGTAATTAAAATCTAGGCCTTTAATGAACAGTCCTGTGCTTTTTCTCTCAACAATATAATTTCTCCTATGGAAAAATTTGAAAGCCATGCATGCAAATTTATACTTAAAGCAATGGACATGAAAGAAACCTGTATACATTCTTCAGTGTTATGCACATGTGGTGACTGGTACTCTTGGGCACCTGCCTGACAATAGCTTGGAAGAAAAAGACACAGAGCCTCAGAGAATAACTATTGAAGCAATTCAGGAATTAAGAAATGAGGCCTGAAATGAGATGGTAAAAGATGTTAGAGGAAGAGAAGCAAGGTAAGACAAGGTGACACACAGAATCAGAAACGATGGACAGGAAACAACTTTAAAAATAAATGTTTTCTGAGTAGCTACCAAGATGGCAAGCCCTGTGCTGGGCACTGACAAAGCAGCAGTGAACAACACAGACACGATCCTGACTCTCATCAAGTTTACATTTTATGGGAAATAGATGATAAAGAAGTAAATGCAGCCGAGCATGGTGGCTCATGCCTGTAATTCCAGCACTTTGGGGAGGCTGAGGCAGGTGGATCACGAGGTCAAGAGATTGAGACCATCCTGGTCAACATGGTGAAACCCCGTCTCTATTAAAAATACAAAAAATTAGCTGGGCATGGTGGTGCGTGCCTGTAATCCCAGCTACTCAGGAGGCTGAGGCAGGAGAACTGCCTGAACCCAGGAGGCGGAGGTTGTGGTGAGCCGAGATCGCGCCATTGCACTCCAGCCTGGGTAACATGAGTGAAACTCCGTCTCAAAAAAAAAAAAAGAGTTGTGATTAAAAAATAATAATAATAAAAGATATTAGTGTAACTGCTGTGTGAAGAATGAATTAGGATGGCTGAAAGAGTGAACGCTGATTTACCAAATGGAAAACTCTCACAGGAGTTGAAACACAAGTTATGGTGGCCAGGACTGGGAGGGGACTATGAAGATAAAGAAAGTGATTAGGAAGTAGGTTGATAAATTCTGTCATTGGAAAAAGCAGGAAAAATTACAAAGAGGGAAGGGTTAAAAATGAAGTTGAATTCATCTTAATGATAGAGGTTGGAGAACGATGGCTAGAGGAGGAGCAGGAGTCAGTTGGGGAGTGTTCAAGGCAGGGAACAGTTTTATGCAGAGATCCTAAGCCTGTGGCTTCAGGGACAGCCAGAATGCTCTTGTAACACATGCAAGTTTAGCCCTGTACATGTTAAATTTAAGGAAAAAGAGAAACATCCAAATTAATTAAAATCCAGGCCTGTAATGAATAGTCTTGTGCCGTTTCTCTCAACAATGTAATTTCTCCTATGGAAACATTTGAAAGCCGTGCATGCAAATTTAGACTTAAAGGACATAAAAGAAACCTGTATACATTCTTCACTGTTATGTGCATGTGATTAAGCGGTGCTTTCAGGCACTGGCCTGACAATAGCTTGCCTGACAATTGCCTGTACTTCTACCAAGGGCTAGAAATACAGGACTAGCCACAGATGGAAAGTAAGGGCAACAAAATAAACTTGAGAGCCACAAACCTGTGGCTTACAGTTTAATTACAAAACACTGTCAAATTTTAACTAATTCTAGGATGATCACTTTGTCCTCACAACAGGTTTTTGAAGTATATTTTTCTAAGTATTTAATATGTACTCTTATTTTAACAGTCTGCAAATTTGCAAAAACTGAAGTCAATGAGTGGTTAATTGACTTAAGATTTTTTCCAGGATCAAATTCATTTCCCCATACGTACATGGGTTGCGGGGGTGGGGGGGTGTGCATGTGTACAGATATGCACTTAGTGCAAGAAATGAAAGGGATTGGGAAGAAAGTAAGATAACAGTTATTTGCATGGAAGATCGAGAAGAGAAGTGTAAATATTTACCAACAGCACAGTCCTATTACAGCAAGTTTATGAAAGGAGAAAAAAAGGATTTTCAGTTCTGAATACATATCCTACTATTTTAAGACCTACAGATCCTTTCATTCTTTCTCCTCAATTTTGGAATTTCCACTCATCTCAAAACACATGTGAATCTTTTATTAAGGTTGCTTTGGACCTAATGAGGTTTAAAATATTGCTGCAGCATCTTTAGCAAAGTTCTTCTGATTCATAAAGGTTTTTTGATTTTTCTCTTTCCTCAGTTGCTATACCTGCCTTTCAGGAACTGCCCTCGTTTTCAAGAACTTGAGAATGAGACATTGAAATCGGAAGAATTTCAGAAGAGGCTGCGCCCTTACAAGGTTAAAAGCTAGTTTTGTTTAGTGGTGTACTTGAGCGTGAGGGCCAAGACACAAGATAAAGCTTTGGCTTCTGAAAAGTATGGGATGAATGCATCTGTCAGTGGCTGGTTATAGCAATGGGTTAGAATATTTAATGAGGGAAGTCATCGCTTCTGGCTTTCACTCCCTGTACAGGATTCACAAACCAATAGACAAGCCAGTCCTTTTGAATCCTTTACCCATTGTCTTGAAAGGAACCAGGAGTAAGTAAGTAGCTGGATGAGAATAAATACAAATCTAAAATCACCTGCCTTATTCATATTAAGGGGCTGGGACTATTGTCTTCATATACAGACAGTCCCTTTTGTTTCTATGTTTCTATTTTGCAAAATACCCATTTTCGGCACAATACAAAAGCTAGATAAAATGCTGTGTACTTTTTAAAATATCTTTTCAATGAATAATACATTCATACTGTCCAAAAATTAGAAAATACAAAAAGCAATACAGTGGAAGTCTCCACAGCTCCATAGGTAACCACTAGCATTATTTTCTTATGTAGTCTTCCAATTTTCTTATGCATATATAAACATAAAAATATATTCTGATAGTTTCTCCTTTTGTTACATGAAAGTGGTATACTATTCATAGGGTTGAGCACCTTGGTTTTATTTTGTTTTTTTCCATTTAACAAAGTATCTTGGAAATATTTCTATGTCTATATGCAAAGAGTTTCCTTCTTTGCTTTCTTTCCCTTTTTTTTTTTTTACAAATGTGTAATATTATATTTATGCCATAATTTATTTAACCAGCCCCTATTGATAGAAATATGAGTCATTTTTCAATCTTTCATTTTTACAAACAGAAGATATGAATACCTTGTGCGTCTAAATAGTTTCACAAGAATGCCTGTGGGATAATATCCCAGAAGTAGACATTCTGGGTCAATTTGAAATATTAAGTTACCTTCCAAAGAGATTTTACTACTTTCTACTTCTATCAGCACTGCATGCAAGTGCCCATTTCTCCACAACCTTGCCAACAGTATGTGGACCACTCTGGGGATTTTTGCAAATCTGATGAGCAGAAAATAATATTACTAGAAGCATCCTCTCTAAAATTAGGAATAAGGCAAGGAAGCTCACTATCATAACTATTATGCAACATTATACTATAGTACTTTTTTCTTGTGATGAGTGAGTTTGGGTATCTTCTAGTTAAATGCCATTTTTTGGGTTTTTTGGGGGGGTTATTTCTTTTTTAACTTTTATTTTAAGTTTGGGGTACAAGCGCAGGTTTGTTACATAGGTAAATGTGTGTCATGGGGGCTTGTTGTTCAGATTATTTCATCACCCAGGTATTAAGCCTAGTACCCGTTGATTATTTTTCCCGACCCTTTCCCTCCTCCCACCCTCCACCCTCCCAGAGGCCCCAGTGTGTGCTGTTCCCCTTTATGTGTCCGTGTGTTCTCCTCAGTTAAATGCCATTTGTATTTCCTTTTATATCAATATCCCTTGACTAATTTTCTTTTGGATGATTGATTTTCCTTTTACTATAAGTTTTTAGAAGCTTTTTTTATATATTTTAACATTTCTGGCTGTGATATTTTGTGTGTGAAAAACATACTCACTCAACATACTTTTTCCTATTTTTTTCATTCAACAACACCAATCAACACAAACAGAAGACTTCTGTGACCAAACATGGGGGATTTCTTCCCACAAACAGGCAGCTAGTTCTGTACTGCACACAAGCTGGCTGTTCTCCAATTCAGGTTTGACACCATCTATCTGGAGATAGCATCAGATCCCACAGGTTGAGGGCTCAGGCCCGTAAACTGGCCACCCCCAACCTGCCACCTCAGACACTAGACGCAAGTCCAGACCTCCAAACTTCTGACAGACTGGCTTTAAGTTGGGGGTTCTCACAACTTCCTCTTTGGGTTCGATTAATTTTGCAGGGGCAGCTCACAGAACTCAGGGAAACACAGTTACAGGTTTATTACAAAGGATATTACAAGGAGCTTGCCTGCCTTCTTCAGGACCACCACATTCCAGGAACCTCTATGTGTTCAGCGGTCTGAAGGCTCTCTGAACCCTGTCCTTTTGGCCTTTATATGGAGATTTCATTGCATAGCCATGATTGATTAAGACATAGGCTATTGGCTATCAACTTAACTTTTAACTCCCTCTCCTCCCCAGAGGTTCTAAAGTAGGAGGGAAAGTCCCAGCCCTCTAATCCTGGCCTTGCTTTCTGGTGACCGGCCCTCATCTTGAAGCTGGCCAGGGACTGCCGGCCATCAATCAGTTATTAGCAGGCAAAAAGCCATACTTTGGAGACTCCATGGATTTTAGGAGTTGTTTGGCGGAAAATGGAGATGAAAATCAAATATATATATCACAATATCACAGATAATGAATGGCATTTTAAAAAAATGTTCTATTGACTTTGCTTACTGTGTTCTTGCAATATAGGTTCTGCATCAATTTATTCTTATATGGCTTCTACATTTTGAGTCATATTCAGAAAAGCTTTCCCTACCCTAGGTTATAAAGAAGTGTGTAATGCTTTCTTCTAATTCCACTTTAGCTTCATTTCTACATTTATATATTGAATTTATTTACAGTTCATACTGGTAGGAAGTATGAAGTATGTATCCTGCTTAAGTTTTTTCCCAGAGATTATCTAATTGCCGCATCATTATTTATTGAATAGTTCACTTTTCCCACTTATTTAAGCTATTATATATTAATATCCCCATGTGTGTGGGGTCTACTTATGTGATTTTTATTCTGTTTAATTTATTAGCCAAAATTTGGGTTTTAATTATTAAGACCTTATAATATGCTTTAATATATAAGGGCTAGTATCCGCCATTGCTCTACTTTTTCTGAGCTTCCATGACTATGTTTTAATTTTCTTTGTGAACTTTAGAGTCAGCTTGTCTAGTTCCAAAAGTATTTTTTAATTTTTAGCATTTTCGTTAGGATCATAGTAAATTTATTTAACTTAGGGAGAATTTGCAGCTTTTTACTGTCAAATCTTCCTTTCTAAGAATATGGTACATGTTCCTACTTGTTTTATTTTAAAGATTGTTTTAGGGTTTTCTTCATATAAGTCTTTACATTTTTGTTAAGTTTGTTTCAGGTTTATAATATCTGCAAATAATAATGGTGTATCTCCAGTTTTCAAAACAGTGTGCCTCTAATTTCTTTCTTTTGCCTATGTGCATTGGCCACTACTTACAGTATAATGTTATGGGCAGTGTTGGTAGTGGGTATTCTTGTCTTATTTCTGATTTCAGAGGAGTTTTTCTAATAAGCATACTGGCTTTTGAACCAAAACAGATATATTTTTATCAAGTTAAGGAAATACCCACCTTTCTTATTTTCTTGAGTGGTTTTTTTAATCAATATAGGTTGTTAAACCTTCTGAATGACTGTTTTAACATTTTCAAATATAATCAAATTATTTTTTCTCCTTGGATCAATTACAATGATTGATTACATTCATAGATTTACCAGTATTGAGCAATCTTTACATTTCTCAAATCAAACCCATTTCCTCTTATGTGACGTTGAATTTGCTTCCTATTATTTTACTTAGGACTTTCCCATTGATATTTACAAGTGGCATTGAACTAATAGTTTTATTTTGGGGACAATCTTTGTCAGTATCAATGTTACACTTAGTTCATAAGAAGTTTTTGAAAGTTTTCTTTCATCTTCTATGCTCCAGAACAGTTGAAATAACATTAGAATAATTTACCTTTGAAAAGCCTGATAGAATTCCTCTATGATATTGATCTGGCCCTGGAGCTTTTATGTTTGAGGAGATGGCAACAGGAGCTCTATAATAATAATTTCTATTTATTTTATGAAAATCTATTGGGGTTAATACTGGCAAATTGCAGTTCCCTAGAAATTTCATCCATCAGACAGACAATATCTTCAAAAAGGCTTTCCAGAAATGGCTGCCAATTTCAGCAGTCAGATAGCCGAACATTGGGTCTCATTATTGTGACAAGCCAACAATCATACAGAACCTAGCAAAAGATTTGCATTCCATCCAATTTTTATATGTATAGCCGAAGACCAAGTCCTATTTCTGTTGAACTTTCCTGGATGCGTTGGCCTGAAATATGTGTGCCTTTCTCACCTGGAGGTATTTACATGTGAGTTACACTTTACCCACTTCTAAAAATAATCTAAGGCAGTACACTTCAATCCAATTCCAGCACAAATCAGGAACATGTGGCAGTCAGCCAGCATCTATCTACATTTTAAAAGTAATAATAAGGAATAATCAATTCGTGTTTGTAAAATTCTTTGGAATGGCATCATCGTAACCAGTATTACTGGTGCATTTTTCTGTGAAGAACAGCGTTTCTCAACAGGGGCACATTTGCCTCGCAGGGAACATTTGGCAATGTCTGGAGACAGTCTGGGTTGCACAAGTGGGAGATTAGGAATGCCATTGGCATCTAGTGGGTAGAGGCCAGGATACTGTGAAACAACCTATAATGTACAGGACAACTCCCCACAACAAAGAATGGTGCAGCCCAAAATATCAATAGTGCTGAATCTGAGAAACCTGTGTAGGAATTTTCCTTTCTCTGTTTGTGTTTCAGGATTTTATAGCTACCTTGCCAAAACTTTCAGGATTCCATGGCCAGGACCTTTTTGGAATTTGGAGTAAAGTCTACGACCCTTTGTATTGTGAGGTAAAAGACAAAAAATCAAAGGTTAACTTGCAATATGATTTTATGATTTATGCTGATTTTGAAACAGATCAGTATCTTTTCTTCTACTTCTTTATGAATGTATTACTTATGCTTCTTTTGACATTGAAACATAATTCACAACTTTCTTATATTAACTTAAAAATCCTGACTTCTCTTTTCTCTCTAGTATTATTTATGTTTGCGTCCTTTAGAAAATTACAAGCAAAATTGCTTTTCTTCCATGAGTTTCCACTTTGGTTTTTTCCCCCTTGGATTCAGTAGGAGCTTATTTATTTTGCAGCCACTCAAAAATGCTGGGTTCCTGTCCTGGGTCTTGATGAAAAGGCAATGTTGTCATAAAGAAAGATGGGGGAGGCTGAGTGTGATGGTTTACGCCAGTAATCGTAGCACTTTGGGAGACCAAGGCAGGAGGATCACAGGGTCAGGAGTTCAAGACCAGCCTAGCCAACATGGTGAAACCCCATCTCTACTAAAAAGATAAAAATTAGCCAGGCATGGTAGTAGGTACCTGTAGTCCCAGCTACTCAGGAGGCTAAGGCAGGAGAATCGCTTGAACCCGGGAGGCTGAGGTTGCAGTGAGCCGAGATCTTGCCACTGCACTCCAGCCTGGGCAACAGAGTGAGACTCTGTCTCTAAATAAATAAATGAATGAATGAAATGAAGAAAGGAAGAGAGGGAGGGAGGAAGGGAGGGAAGGAGCGGGGGAAGGAGGAAGGGAAGAAGGAAGGAAGGAAGGAAGGGAGGGAGGGAGGGAGGGAGGGAGGGAGGGAAGAGGGAAAATTACCTGATTTCTGAATGTAGAAATAAACAAGCATGGCCGGGCACGGTGGCTCAAGCCTGTAATCCCAGCACTTTGGGAGGCCGAGGTGGGTGGATCACGAGGTCAAGAGATCAAGACCATCCTGGTCAACATGGTGAAACCCCGTCTCTACTAAAAATACAAAAAACATTAGCTGGGCATGGTGGCGTGTGCCTGTAATCCCAGCTACTCAGGAGGCTGAGGCAGGAGAATTGCCTGAACCCAGGAGGCGGAGGTTGCGGTGAGCTGAGATCGCGCCATTGCACTCCAGCCTGGGTAACGAGCAAAACTCCGTCTCAAAAAAAATAAATAAATAAAAATAAAAATAAAAATAAACAAGCAAACTATAAGCCAGTCTATTTGTATTTGCTTATTAAGAAAGAACTTCTTTCTTGCTTTGCCATGCATTTGAAGTATCCTTTGTGGCCAGATAAATTATGATTGTTTTTCAAGGTTACATGGTGTTTTTCAATCACCATGCTCCACCTTCTGGCCAAAAGGAGTACTCTCTATTCCTGTTTTCCCAATTAGTTCACTAAATACTGGGCAAAATTGTTACTACCCACCCACCTAATTCATGTTGACTTCTAACTTTGAGGTCATCATAAGAGTCTAGGGGGCAGCAATTACTTCCATAGTTCTATCTTAATAACAGATGACACAGTTTGCCTCCATCCATCCTAGAGTTAATTGACCCAATCACATGCTACTTTCCCATATTTTCACTTTATCATCAGTATCTATTTCAGTGAAAATTCACTGGCCTTCCAAAAGACTCTTCAGTGAAAACAAGAGCCCACATTTTTATTCCAGTCTTGATTTTTTTTCTTCCTTGCTACAGTTTGAACTGAGCTATTCTAAAACGTGGCCATGTTATGTGATCTCTTTTCCAAATCTCTCTCACTTATTTCCTTTGTAGGTCACTCCACCCTGGTCTCCTCTTTCATGAACTCACTTTCTCTCTCTCTCAATCTTGTCCTTGAAACTGAGGGACTCCTAATTGACTCTTCCTAATGGGTAATAAATATTGGCACAAGGTCTCTACCTGCCCTGTTTGTACTTATTCATTAATTTAATACACATTTACCAAGTACCTACTGTATGCAAGGTGCAGGCTTTCATCAAGAGGTAGTGAACTACAGCCAGGTGTGAAGGCTCCTGCCTGTAATCCCAGCACTTTTGGGAGGCTGAAGGCAGAAGATCATTGAGGCTAGAAGCTCAAGATGGGCCTGGGCAGCATAACAAGGCCCTGCCTCTACAAAACACTTAAAAATTAGCCACGTGTGGCCGGGTGCGGTGGCTCATGCCTATAATCCCAGCACTTTGGGAGGCTGAGGAGGATGGATTGCCTGAGCTCAGGAGTTCTAGACCAGCCTGGCCAACATGATGAAACCCCCTCTTTACTAAAAATACAAAAATTAGCCGGGTGTGGTGGCCCATGCCTGTAATCGCAGCTACTCGAGAGGCTGAGGCAGGAGAATTACTTGAACTGAGGAGGCGGAGGTTGCAGTGAGCAGAAATCATGCCACTGTACTCCATCCTGGGCAACAGAGCAAGACTCTGTCTCAAAAAAAAAAAAAAAAAAATTTAGCCACTTGTGTTGGCATGCACCTGTAGTCCCAACTACTCAGGAGGCTGAAGTCGGAGGATCGCTTGAGCCCTGAAGTTAGAGGTTACAGTGAGCTGTGATGGCCACTGCATTCCAGCCTTGGTGACAGAGCAAGACCCTGTCTCCGAAAAAAAAACAAAAAAAAAAGTCAGCAAACTAGACTCTGATGGGGGTAGGGGGGAATATATTACTGACGGCTCCAGAAATATATTGCCTTTCCTAACTGGCCTCTCAGGCAGCTCATTCATCTTTTTTGGGGGGACAGAGTCTTGCTCTGTCGCCCAGGCTGGAGTGCAGTGGTGCAATCTCAGCTTACTGCAACTTCTGCCCCCTGGGTTCAAGTGATTCTCAATGCCTCAGCCTCCCAAGTAGCCGGGACTACATGCACACACCACCACACCGGGCTAATTTTTTGTATTTTTAGTAGAGATGGGGTTTCACTGTGTTAGCCAGGATGGTCTTGATTCCCTGACCTCGCAATCTGCCTGCCTCAGTCTCCCAAAGCGCTGGGATTACAGGCATGAGCCACTGTGCTCAGCAACTCATTCAGCTTTTAAGAAAACATTTAACTCTGTCAGGTTCATAGAAAGATTTCTAACCCTTTTATAAAGGAATGAGATATTATTTCCATACTGCACCCTTACTCTACAAAATATGAGCCACCCACTGATCCAGAGTTAAGCCAAAAGCTATGGACTGAGTAGGAAAGGACAAATTCATTTATATAAGCTTCTCTTCTGAATGTCAATACCACTATTTATCACAACATGAAATTCTCTTAGAAAGAAATGGCAGGACAAGAAAGTCTAGCCCTACTAGTTCTTGTGGGGTGAAAAAGGATAAAATAAGTCAACAAAGAGGACAGTCATAAGCAAAACTACACATACATTTTTCTTCCTTTTTCTTTGCTACAGAGTGTTCACAATTTCACTTTACCCTCCTGGGCCACTGAGGACGCCATGACTAAGTTGAAAGAATTGTCAGAATTGTGCCTCCTGTCCCTCTATGGAATTCACAAGCAAAAAGAGAAATCCAGGCTCCAGGGGGGTAAGTATTAAAAAATGAGAGGAGTATACTGGATTTGTGGTTGAATGATCCGGGTCTGAGTCCCAGTCCCTCCACTAATCAACTGTGTGACCTCAGGCAGTTCACTTAATTACCCTTGTACCAGCTTCCATTCTGCCAAATGGGGATATTAGTGATTCCTACTTCATAGACAGTGAGGATTAAAACGAATGTATGTATTCAAAGGGCTTAGAACAAACAGCACCTGATATATAATACACTGTCAATAAACATCATATGTTATTATAATTATGACTATCACTCACTTGGGCCCTTAGTTTTCATCTGGAAAATGAAAGCTAAAGCTAAATGATTCTTTCCATCCCTTCGAGATCAAAGAATCAAGGATCTATGTCTGAGCTGCATGAAAATCAACTGTGTCTTGTGGCCCATGGGGGAATCTCTCAAGTGTGAAGTATAACAAAAGTGGCCTGTTTTCCTAAAACCCTGAGACGGTCCAAGTCAGGTTAACACACATATTCCAGGCATTTTGAGATAATTGCAATCGCATCATGATTCCTGCCATTGCCAGACACTATTCATCACAGTATCAGAACAAATTCATCAAGAGAATGCATAGAGGCAAAGCCTGCTAGAGCTGGACCAAACTGGGAGGATATTCACTAAGGCTACTTAACTAGGGAAAGAATTCAAATCACTGACCAGAAAAGGAGTCAATTATAGCTAGAAAAGCAGGGCCGCACACCATGTACAAAGAGTGAGGCAAGCTGTAACCAGGAGAATTAGGTATGAAACCAGGATGATCAGGAGCAAATTCATGTGAGATGAATAAAGTAGGTTGGGGCAAAAAATTTAGGACAGTGGCCATTAATGACATGAGGATGTTATAGACCTGCTATTATAGAAATCCTGATTGTATGGCACAGAGACAGACATGGTAGAAATGTGTAAGTCCTTACTTCATATTAAACACATGAGCAATGAGATGTAGCCCTTGAGGAAGGGAGAGGCTCCAGAGAGGAGTCTTAGATGGAACATGGGCTGTTGGGAAAAATTACCAGGCAGGATACAGGCTGTGTGTGTGGGCAGAACCCAGGAAGAAGCTCAATCGTAACAACAAAAGATGTAGAGGGTGCCTTGGAAGCCACATAAGCACTCAGCCTCATTTCGAGCCCACCAGGTGCCAGCAGTGTAACTCATTCCCAAGCCCCATCAGATGGTGGAAGTGGACTCTTGATTTATTTCCCCCAACCTAGTTATGGTGGAATCAGGCATCTAGCCCCTCACGACTCAAAGTGCAGCCTACTTTTCAGCATTGGCATCAACTACCACCTGACTAGAAATATAGAACCTCAGGACCCACCCCCAAGTGAGTTGAATCAGGATCTGTATTTGAATAAACTCCCAACAAGCTTTATGCCAGATAAGAGTTGACAGCAGTCTAATACTAGATGTAGGGATGTGTATATATGAATAAAAAATGGAATTGCTCCATTTTTCTCTTGTTTCCTTTTTTATTTCCCTTTGGCTACCAGAAGACTACATTTGAGAGAAGCCACTTCCCCTCTCTGGATCTCTGTTTTACTCCCCGATGAGGAGATTAAACTAGACTCTGTAAGAGTCCTTCTCTGAGATGTTCTCTGATCTTAGATTCTACAGGCTGGCACTTGTATGAAACCAGCTGTCCTACTTTCTGGAAAAAGTCCAGCGCCATTGTTAAGCAGGAAATTTTTTCCTGTGTGGTTCTGCCAAAACACAAGCTCAGACTATTGTTCAGATCTGGCTATGCAAGAGAGATTTGTTAGCTACATGCTTGTTGAATGATGACACAGCTGAACACAGTCCTGCACAGAAAACCCACATTGTCTAGGTGACAAAGAGTGGTGTGGAAACATCAGGGCCATCTTCTGACCTTTGCAGGTTTTCTTTGTTAGTTTGTTTTGTTTTTGTTTCTATTTTTTGTTTGTTTATATGTTTGTTTTTGAGACAGGGTCTCGCTCTGTCCTCCAGGCTTGCAGCAGCATGATTATGGCCCTCTGTAGCCTTGACCTCCCAGGCTCAAGCAATCCTCCCACCTCAGCCTCCCAAATAGCTGGACTATAGGCGTGTACCACCATGCCTAGCTAAATTTTTTAAAAATTTTTTGCAAAGACAGAATCTTCCTATGTTGCCCAGGCTAGTCTTAAACTTCTGGGCTCAAGCGACCCTCCCACCTTGGCCTCCCAAAGTGCCAGCATTACAGGCATGAACTACTATTCCCAGTGTGGAATTTTTATTTCATCATTTAACTTCAGGGATGACACTGTGCAGTAACACACACACACACACACACACACACACACACACACTCCAAAAAAGTCCCTGAGGCAAATTTAGGACCATATGACTGGTCATATCAGTGAAAAGAGAGCTCTTTTTGCTCTAGACCATAAGTTGACGAACTACTGCCTATATGCCAAATCCAGCCGACTACTTGGTTTTGTAAATAAAGTTTTATTGAAATACAGCCACACTCATTCATTTATGTATTGTCTATTGTGGCTTTCATGCTATCACCGCAGAGTTGAGTAGCTGCAACAGATTTTATAACCCACAAAGCCTAAGATATTTACTCTCTGGTCTTTTACAGAAAAAGTTTGCCAACCTCTGCTGTAGACTAGAAGTGAAGGAAGCAAAGTTTATATCTTCAGATAAATGATATGTTGTCTAGTTTATGAAGATTTAATAAAGGATACAACACATAACTTCAAAGCTAGCTTTCCACTATAGTGTGGTCTAATGATCACAAATAAGGGTTTTGAAGCAGGACATGCTAGATTTAAAGCCCTCCTTATCTGCTTACAAGTTGTATAATCTGATTAAGTTGCTGAGCCACTCCGAGCCTCAGTTTCCCCACTTATATAACAGAATATTGGTATGCCAGAGCCTGAGGAGAGTCATGATAGTCACCCCTAATCAATCCTGTGATAAGGGGGTAATCATCCCAGAACCAAGAATTGATATATTCATTACCAGAACTGCAGCCTGAACAAAAGGCACTTGTTGACAAAGGGCAAGTTGCTGATTGTAGGTGTCTGTCATGGCTCCCAAGAGCTTGGCCACAGAGTTTAGCACCAACATGGCATGCTAATCAAGCTAAGGTCCACATTCCACAGGGCATTCCACAGGGCAACCCTCTCTGAGATGAAGGGATTTAGGCCTGTTAGACATGTACTTCGGATTTTCCTGTTCATCCTCAAGGAAATTCCAGCATCTACAGAAAGAGCAGATCACCTACCTCCTTAATTAACCCTTTTTTATACTTACTTGTGTACAGACCTGTCTCTTCTTACTATGTTATGAGTTTTTAGAGGACAGGGACCAGGTCTGATTCTCCTGGCATAGTATCTGGCCCATCATAGCTGCTCAGTATGTGTTTGCTGAGTGGGCTACAGAACGTGAGATTATAGTCCATCTGTTAATATCAGTGGCCTGCTCATTATAAAACACACACACACACACACACACACTCTCTCTCTCTCTCTCTCTTTTTCTTTCTCTCTCTCTCTCTCCCCACCCCCGCCCCCACCCCGCACTGGTCATTCTCAACCCAGGAGAGCACATGCAGGGTAAAGAGACCAACAGACACACCAGATGGTTATAGACATCTCTGAAGCAACGTGTCCTTAAAACAGGATCTGTTTTGGCACCACAAGGTACCTTACTGCCTTCAGTGCCTACAAATAGGATAAAGTCCGCTCTGCATCTGCCTTTCATCACCTCAGAAGCAACAGCAGTTAGGTGTTCAGATGTGAAGTGTGAAGAGCAAAACATTTCCTCTACTGAAGACAGACAGAACCTCAAATGAAAGCTAAAGATGCTGGCTGTCCCCCCAGCAGTGACATCTAGGGTAACTTGGAGAAATGGTCCACAGAGAATAGTCCATGACCTGTACAAACATCCAGAGAGCTGCTTTCTCTCATGGCCTCCCTCAGGTCTGACTGCCAGAGAGTAGAAGCAAGAGGGGTGAAAACAGAGGTGTACCTGCCGTGCTGTCATTTCAGGTCTGCTCTGGAGAAGAACATGGGCTAAAAATTCTCTTTTATGATCTGAAAAAGCCGTCTGAAGTTCCATCCAAGCTTATCAGCCTCCTAACCACAGACCTTTAACAAAACGTGATTTGGTAGAGCCAAACCACCTTTCCTTACCTGGCTATGTGAGTCACTTAATATCTCTAAACTTAAGATTCCTTACCTATAAATGAGGGTTGAAATGTAGGATTCAGTTAAAGAAAAAAGTATGTAAATCACACTATCTAACACAGAGCATTTGCTCAACAAAATTAGATCTTTGCCCCTCTTCTTAAGTCATGGTGGGGAGAGTCCCCAACTATGAATTGACAAAAAGCTAATGAACCAAAATAGAAGCTTATGTTTGCTTCAGCTTAGTTACTGATTTATCTCCTTTAAGGTGTCCTGGTCAATGAAATCATCAATCACATGAAGAGAGCAACTGAGATGCCAAACTACAAAAAACTTATCATGTATTCTGCAGTAAGTATTTTTGTCTTCATTTAACATCTATTTGTTCAAGTGTGTGATCTCTTGGTGCATGGGACCTCATCTTCTTTATCTTCATTTTCCCATCTCTTTGTATGTGGTAGGCACTTACACAAAGCTTTCAGGATTAAATGCATCATTCTGGCCTTTAAGGGATTTATAATCTAATGCTAACAAGAAGACAAATATAAACACCATACAAAACAGTATGGAAATGCCATTCAGCCAAGTGCTTTGGCACCTCAGACAAGCTAGCCATCCCTTGTGTTCCAAGCAGGTGGAGAAGAGAAACAGAAAAGCTTCTGGGACAAGGTAGCACATCCAACACATCAAGATGAAAGGTGTTAGTAGGACAAAGCAAGTGAATTATTAGGACAGAGGTGGAAAGCCAGTAATGTTGCGTGGAAAAGGTGGTACCAAATTAGTGGATGCTGACTGTGCTGCTCAATATGGAACCCAGTAACCACAAGTAGCTATTTACATTTAAATTAATCATGATTAAGTAGAATGAAAAATTAAGTCCCTCAGTTATGTTAGCCACATTTCAGGTGTTCAATGGCCACACATAGTCAGTGGCTACTGAATTAGACAGCACAGATATACAACATTCCATCATTACAGAAAGTTTTTAGACAGCCCCTATATAGAGTGTCAGAAGTTTATGCTGGATGGCAGCTGTAGGGCCATCTTGTCCTGTCGCTTCTTTGTTTAGTTGTAGAAAGAAGCAAGGAAGCTAGGGAGAACCCCCTGTTAGTGTTTGCTCAGGGAAGGCAGGGCAGGGTGACAGGATAGGAGCAGCATTTTGGAAATTAATTATTTTGTAACATGACTGGATGTTAGGAACAGGATATGGTGTAGAAAGCTTTTGTGATTGTCTAGAAAAACGGGGGTGTGGCCTAAAAATTTCCCTAAAATTAGGGAAGCAACAGGAGAGGAAAAGAGGTAAGTCAGGTTACAAGAAAAACTGAGTGTGCATTCTCAGTGATGAATTGGAAGTGGGTGGAGGTCAATGATGTGGAAGGTGAAGCCCCAGATGAAGGCAGGCTTTCAGTTCTCAATGACAGGAAGGAGGTGGTCTTGGACCAGGTAAATGTACTGATTTGACAATGGGTTTGAAATACCATGGGGCATCCAAGCAGAAAACTCCAGATGGCAAAGGGAATAAAAGGAGGAAAGGGAAGAAGGACTGCAACTCAAAGTTAGAGCTACATTTTGGAGTAGAAATAAAAGAGAGCACGAGATCTTAGAATGGGCTTTCATATTGGAGAAGCCAGGGAGAGACACAGTGTTGGGGGCAAATTCTACAATTGTATTATACATTCAAATAGCTGCCCATGGAGTCTGGGATAAGCAGGGAAACAGGACATGGCATGATGACTCCTCTCATTCCTGTCTCCATGAAGAAATGTTTCTCAGTGTGGCTGGAGAAAGAAAGCCATGTTTTCATTTATGCAAGAAGGTAAAAGAGGTGACTGAAGATACAGAGAAGTTTGTCTATTATCAGGAGCCCTAAATGGTATGGACAAGGGAAATAGCCTCAGGTAGGCCTGGAATTAGTCAATTCTGCCAGTTTTTCTAGTGGTTAATCTGATTTCTAGTTTTCACACTTGTGGTGTGACTTCCAGCATGTCATATCCATAGCTCCTCTTTTTTTTTCTCTATTAGTTTACTTCTAGGCCCTTTTGAATATGTGCACACACAGTTTAGGCAGCCAAATGTTATCCCAATTTTGTAGATATGGAAATTGAGGACTGCCTAAGATTAGATCACTAATCAGTGGCAGAAAGGAGACTGAAAACCACTCCCCTCTACCTTCCAGCCATTCTGGGGTAAACATTTAGCTTTACAATTATTTTTAAACTGTACCCTATACTTCCTTGTATTTGATCTTCCCTAAACATTTAAACCTCGTATATTCTTCCACAACCTTAAATCACAGATGATGCTAATCTATAGAAAAAGACAATCTAGCATTAACGTATTTCAAAATATTTCAAAAAGGCACAGCACTTAAGGAAACTTGATTCAAATTTACTTTCTTCCATTTTGGGGTTATATGACATTAAGCAAGTTGCTTGATTTCCTGGGTCTCAACTTCTTCATCTCTTATTATTTTTTAATTATTTTTTTTTATTTTACTGAGATGGAATCTTGCTCTGTTGCCCTCTGACTGCAGTAGTGCCATCTTGGCTCACTGCAACCTCTGCCTCCTGGGATTCTCCTGCCTCAGCCTCCGGAGTAGCTGGGATTACAGGTCCGCACCACCATGCCTGACTAAATTTTGTGTTTTTAATAGAGATGGGGTTTCACCATGTTGGTCATGCTGGTCTCAAACTCCTGACCTCAAGTGATCCGCCCACCTCAGGCTCCCAAAGTGCTGAGATTACAGTCATGAGCCACTACACCTGACCAATTTCTTCATTTTTAAATGGAAATAATGATAGATATCTAAATCATACTGCCTTGTACACAGCTGATGCTCAACCAAAATTAGTTATTTCCTTCTCTATTTATTAAGCCATGGTGGGGCACATGGGAAATGTAATTGAATTAGAAGCCATCATGGTACTCTACAAGTGCTTCATACCTACTGAATGTGAATCTGAACAGGTGATAAAATGATTTGTTTCAAATCTCTATAGCATGACACTACTGTGAGTGGCCTACAGATGGCACTGGATATTTACAACGGACTCCTTCCTCCCTATGCTTCTTGCCACTTGATGGAATTGTACTTTGAGAAGGGGTAAGTGACAAAGTGCCTTTCAAAACCAGTATCACTGGACCTTAGGTTTCATTATTATTATTTTGGGTTAAGGGTTGCATGCCTGTTTGTCTTTGGTTTTATATTCAAAGGGAAGAATGATAGTAATAGGATGCTAGTCATGTCTCTTTTTTCTTTTCCATGAAGACTTTTACTGGAAAATAACATATACAGTAGATGAAAAATTTGAGAAATAGCCTATGCAACAGAAATTACATTTTTTAAAAGGTTAAGGTATTCTAAGAAGTATGCATGTATTGCATATATATTTGGCAAGAGAAAAATGTATTGATGGTTATATAATTTTTTCAATTAAATAATTCAAGCATATTCATTCGCCTTCTGATGATTCGTGTACACAGTCAAGATTATTAAAGTACAACTTCTAACTGGTGTTTACCTTTTTGTAACCCGGTGTGGCCCTCCCCAGATGACCACGGCTTAGCTTGAACCCATAAAAGGGTCAAAGTGAGAGTGGCCAAATTCCCAGTTCACCCAGAACTGACCCATGAAATCTGGTGTTCTCAGAACATGTGAATTTCATTGTTAAAACCACGAATGTCCTGGAAAAACTGGAAAGAATTGATTATCACAGCCAAGGTCATACCAAAAATGTTTATCTGCAGTGACAATGGCATTCTCATTGGGAGGAGGAGAAGGAGGTGTTTGGGACAAGTCGCCAGACTTCATGGGATATTCTTAGTGGAATAAGAGCAAGGAAAGGGCTGAGTTAAGGCAATGACCCCAGAGTTTGTTTCAGGGTTGATCGGGGAGATCTATCTTGCCCTTCCCTCAAGGCATTCAGAATAGCTGCACACCAACCTGACTGTGCAGTTACATGGGGATCTGTGCTCAAAAGAGCCCATGCTGGTTTTAATGATCTGCTGTTGCCATCTTTAAATTGTAATAGTTTTTAAACAATGGGCCCTGTATTTCATTTTGCAAATTTTGTAGTCTGGGATGTAGCTTTCTGGCCCCTGAATTTGTAGAGTAAAAAAGTAACAGCACAGAGACCTCATTCTCAACCAATATCTTTACTGCTTACAAAGAAAGTGAGTTCTGCACAGCTAGGGAAGGGTAGATACATCCTTTACTGAGCCTCTAACTGGGTGCCAGGCACAGTGAACTAGAACTAAAATATGGTCTTAGTTAACCTTGCTCTCAAATATCTAGAGTCAGAGTGGAGAGGTGAGACCCACAAAATGGAGATTGACCAAATAGAGGAGAAAATGGAAATAACAGGACTAGAGACATAAAACCCTCTCTTAATAACAAGCCCAGCACAAGTCTGCCCTTCAGAAGGCCAGCTCTGGGCACAGAGTTAATAAGTCAACCAAATTCCAGGATCAGCTCCAGTCAGTGGCAGGCACTATCTCCTTTGGGATAAGACAAGAGAAGCTACTGACTCTACTTGTACCTCCCTGTTCTCTGGTTTCTGGACCCCAGGGGTCTGGGGCTTGCTTTCTTAGTGCACAGAAGCATTTTCTCCCACTGAATTCCTTCTCTTAACACCCTGAATTAAATCTATATTACAAATCAACTATGGAGTATTTCTTCAAATGAAAGGCAGTGACATACAGAAAAAATTAACCAAGGGCCACGTAAAGGTCAATTCCAATTTGTTATATTAGGATTTCTTTTATTGGCACTCCAGGGAAATATCAAAGGTTAAACTTGATTGCTTTTAAATTAGAAACAAGGAGGCTTCAAGTTAACAAATTCTGCCTAAGCCTGCTTATGAGGTGATCCTGACTGTGAGGTGGTCTCACATTTTCTTATGAGAAGATATGGAGAGAGACAGAAAGGAAGAATATTTTAGTCTTCCAACCATCTTAAATATGTAAACCGTTCAGGTTGTAGAAAACGTAGCCATAAATATTCTTTAAAGATTTAATTTTAAGTTAGATACAGAGATTTAAAATTGTAGACTATATAAAATAATTCATTAATATTGCTTTGTTTCACTTTTACATTTTATAAAACGTTTTTACCTAAACTCTTTGTATGCATCTTTAGCTTGTGTCTTCAACACTAAAGCCAATGTTGAGTATTTTAAAAATTGTTTCCCAGATATATTCACTAATAAGGGTAATTTTGTCTTCTATACAGATGAACCTTAGATTCTTGAAGGCTTAACTCAGTAAAAATTAATTTCACACTTATCTAACAGTACAGTGCAGGTGTCCTTGGTCAACAGATGTGATTCACATGTGGTCATTCCCTACAGTTTCAATAGTGCTGTGCTCACTTGCAGGCAGCTTGTAGAAAGGAATGAAAGGGTGGAGGCAGCAACCTGCTTATCAACTACTTAAGCCTAAAAGGGACACATCATTTCTGTTCACTTTCTGTTGGCTCAAATTAGTGACTTGGTCCCACCTAGGTACAAGGGAGTCTTGGAAATGTGGTCACTTCTGAGCCATAATTCAGTTCTATGGGAAGAGAATAATGGAGCTTGATGGAGTATTGGACATCTAGGCCTTATCATCTTAAGATAGAAGATGCTGTTACTGAAAAAGTTATTCTAAGATAGAAGTACCCATTCATATAATATTAGGGAAGTTTTTACAACTTTTATAGATATAAGTGAATATTTACAGTTACTATGTTTATATGGCTTTTTAAAGTGATGTTTTAAAAGGCTTGTTTATAATGACACCCAAACATTGCCATTGTAAGGTTACCGCCAAAAGAAAGATCATTAAATTTTACTTGAGTTCCCCTCCTGCCTCCTTGATTAGCAAATGGATTCCATAAGCAACTCATGCTGGTTGAACTGAGGTTAGTTTATACCATTGGACCTTCTCAAATAATACATTGTTTTTTGAGATAAGGCATTGAGAGAGCCCTCCTTAACATGACACAATGTAAGGACTTGAACACATACCCACAGCTTTTTTCTAATGGATAATTTTCTGATAAGGTCTTGCTGTATATTCAAACATATATGTTTTATGTTATTCAGTTCCATATTTATGGCCTAGTTAAAGAGAGGGGAGATACATTCAGAAGAAAGACTGAAAGAACTATTCAGGTAGGAAAAAAGAAAAGAAAAAATGGAACAAATGAGAAGACTAAAAAGAAGGGAGGAGGAGAAGGAAAACCCAACACCCTCACCTGCTTCTCACTTATCCAAAGGCTCAAAGTCACACTCAGCTCCCTGCAACCATCACTTCTCATGACCTCCTCTGATTTAGCATCCTGGTGCCTACCTCCTATGTCCCTATCCCTAACAAACCAGCCCTCCTGTTCCCCGCTGCAAATCTGTCCTGCCTGCCCCAGTCTCCCCATTTACACATGTAAATAGACTAAAATCTCCTAGTTCCCATAAGTTTTTCCATTGGTCCCTCAACCAGCACGTAATAGTCCAGGTGGAAAAAAATTCAGTGGCAGTTCAACACAGAACTAACAGAGCTTTCTCCTCTACCTTTCTCTGCCAGGGAGTACTTTGTGGAGATGTACTATCGGAATGAGACGCAGCACGAGCCATATCCCCTAATCCTACCTGGTTGCAGCCCCAGCTGTCCTCTGGAGAGGTTTGCTGAGCTGGTTGCCCCTGTGATCCCTCAAGACTGGTCCACAGAGTGTATGATCACAAGCAGCCATCAAGGTACTGAGGACAGTACAGATTAGTGTGCACAGAGATCTCTGCAGAAAGAGTAGCTGCCCTTTCTCAGGGCAGATCATGCTTTGAGAATGTACTTTGGCCATTACCCCCAGCTTTGGGGAAAATAGGCTTTGGGTGATAATTGTATGTTTTATGGACCCCCAACTTCAGGCAATTCCTACCTCTTCACCTGGCCCTGCCCCCACTTGCCATAATACTTAGCTCAGTATTTGTTATTGTTGTTGTTCAGTGTTAATGTAAAGAGGTATCAGTGCCAAAATATAATGAGAGATAAAACTTAGGTCAAAGTTCATGGAGTGGTCATGAACTATATGACTGGCCACACAGGACCACTTTTATTTAAGGACTCGAGATTTTGCTTGAGCAGGATTAGGTGAGGCTGTTCTTTAAATGTCTGAAGTGGAACAGATTTAAAAAAAAAACCCACAATCTAGGGTGGGAGCAAGGAAGGAAAGATGTGAATAGGCTAATGAGCAAATTTACCCATCAGTTCCAGCCTTCTCTCAAGGAGAGGCAAAGAAAGGAGATACAGTGGAGACATCTGGAAAGTTTTCTTCACTGGAAAACTGCTACTATCTGTTTTTATAGTTCTGTTAAAATATACAAGTCTACAGAACTAAAAATGAAAAACCCTTTTGTGTCCCTTGGTCCTGGAACATTTATGTTCCTTTTAAAGAAACAAAAATCAAACTTCACAGAAAGATTTGATGCATGTAATACATATAGTAGCTCTTGAAGTATATACATCATAGCAAATATGTCATCTGATGAGAACAAGATATTTGGTCACAACACATCAGGGAAGAGAGCACCACATGATGGAGTTTTCTAGAAGCTCCAGTGATAAGAGATGTAGACTTTAAAGTTGACTTAAGGACAAGCACGGTGGCTCACGCCTATAATCCCAGCATTTCGGGAGGCCAAGGCAGGCAGATGACTCAAGCTCAGGAGGTCGGCCCGGGCAACATGGTGAAATCTTGTATCTACATAAAATATAAAAAGTTAGATGGACATGGTGTGTGCCTGTAGTCCCACTGTTTGGTGGGCAGGAAGATCGCTTGAGCCCCAGAGGTGAAGGCTACAGTGAACCAAGAGTGTACCACTGCACTCCAGCCTGGGCAATAGAGTGAGACCCTGTCTCAAAAAAATAATAAATAAACAAATAAAAATAAAGTTGATGTAAGAAAGGAAGTATAGGCCAGGCACAGTGGCTCACACCTGTAATCCCTGCACTTTGGAAGGCTCAGGCAGCATGATCACTTTAGGCCTAGTGTGTTGAAGACCAGCCTGGTCAACATAGTGAGAACCTGTCTCTACCAAAAAGGAAGGAAGCAAGTGTTACATATCAGACTGAAACAAAATTAAAAATGTAATTATGTGCTAAGTGCCTCCAAGTTCAAAACTTATTGGAATGTTGAGAGTGTGGTTATGAAATCTGTTAGGAGGACAAAAGGAATGTGTAAGTCTTTAATGCTGGTATCTTCAGAAAACCTAAGCAAACTTACAGGTCCTGCTGAAACTGTTCACTTTGCAAGAAAAAAATCATGTTCAAATGGCATTCTTAAGAGTCTTATAGCTTTGCCATGTGGCAGATCTACACGTCTAGAGAACACCGTGCTCTATTACCATTATGGATAAAGATGAGATGGTTTCTAGAGATGGTTTTTACTGGACGCCAGAATCTAGAGCAAAGCTGTCCCTGCTCCTGATTGGTCACAGAATGACTGACAAAGACATCAATTGATACACTTCTTTGTGTTATTTCCCTCCCAAGTAAATGCTTGTCCTTGGATCCATTGTCTATCCTTGTAACTGTCTTCTAGCAGTAAGCCAAATGTAAAACAGGGAATAAAGTCACTATTAGGAAGTTCAAAAGCATTGCCTTTATAATGAACTTTGAAAAACGTATGTGTGTGTTTAATTAGAATAAAATTCCTCTAGGCAGATTTCAGGAGCTCCCTTTGTGTTGGGATTTTTGTTTTAATATAAAGTAAAATAATTTGACTGGCTTAAATGAACATTTTACATTGAAAATATAGCTTGGACTTTTCCACTTCAGGTAAAGGAAAAGCTGTGGATGGCTCTGCCTCATCTATTTAAGATGGAGTTTGCTGAGGAAACACCCTCAGGAAGTACACAATATGCTAGGAAAGTAAAGAGATACATACTGTATAACACAGAAAAACCAGGGCTATGTCTTATGACTACACAGGTTGCTGTGGGAACCAGAGTTACCCAGATTTGAAGTGGAGAAGTAAGGTAGGTTCAGGGAAGGCTTTCTGCAGAAGGTAGAAACTGCACCATGTAAAATCAGTTTGAGGCCAGGCACGGTGGTCAAGAGCCCTTGACCTCTGTTTTCAGCACAGCTGCTTTGGCATTCTCATGTTCCGCCATTGCTATTAAGAGCCCTTGTTCAGTGATGTCCCATCCAGCACCGCTCCTCCCTCAAAGATGAGGCCATCTGATTATGACACCTGAAATCTTAACACTTTGGGAGACTGAAACAGGAAGATCACCTGAGATCAGGGGTTCAAGACCAGCCTGGTCATCATGTCAAAACCCCATCTATACTAAAAATACAAAAGTTAGCTGGGTGTGGTGGTGCATGCTTGTAATCCCAGATACTTGGGAGGCTGAAGTAGGAGAATTGCTTGAATTCAGGAGGCGTAGGTTGCAGTGAGCTGAGATAGCACCACTGCATTCCACCCTGGGCAACAGAGTGAGACTTTGTCTCAAGAAAAAAAAAATCAGTTTGGATGGAGGGCTTTAATGGTGTGGTCCAAGGTACTAGAAAGGCATTTATCAAATGTCCTATGGCTTGAAGCTGGAAAGAAGAAGAGATTACTCATCAGAAAGTTCAGACTCCAAAGAGAGTCCCACAGAGAGTTATTCAAGGGGCCATTTCTAAAAAAAGAAAATATCAGCTCCGCAAGGATTTTATCTGATGTGTTCCCTGCTCTATCTGTCCTCAATACCTAGAAGTGTCTGTGCCAGGGATGGACTGGTGCTCAATAAATATTTGCCCAATTAATATATAAATTTGTTACCTTTTCTCCCTTAAGCTATTCTTCTTTAGCCTGTTGAACAGCAATACCTAGTAAGTTAGGAGTTATTTTTTACCCTACTTTCTCCTTCATTCTCCATAGTCTCTTACCTCCTCTTGTCAAATCTACCTGTGGTATATATGTAGAATTCTTTCCCTCAAAACGTAAGTAACAACTTAATATTCAGGTAGAGTGAAACATGATTAAGCAGCAAAAATTTTAATAAAAAGAAACACGTAAGGGTTGATACACTGCAGTCCACTCATCCAGATCTCAAGAGTGCAATGTGCACATCGGTTCCCAACTCTCAGTTCAGCAACTTCATTTGGGCATCTTCAATGCGGCAGAAGTATTTTCACCAAAGAAATTAAATGGTACAAATCTTACCAGCACACGACTGGTTTGGCTCATTGAAAGCTTGTTAAAAATCTATGACATGAGGTGGCCTATAATGCAGTAAGTTCAATATCTGAACTTCTGTAAAATAAAGGATTACATTTATTCAGTATGATCTTAAAGAGGGATGTCAGGAGCCGCAGGTAAAAATTTCAGGGAGACAGATTGTCACTCAGTGTTGGGAAATTCCTGAGGTAAGAGTGCCTGTTAGGCTGGATAGCCACTCACCTTATAAGAGAGATACTACAGAGAAGGCTGAAACATGGAAGATTGTAGGGTTTGGGTGGCTCATTAGTTGGGCCACCAAATCTAGCAAATAAAAGTACAGGATGCCTAGATAAATTTGACAAATGGCTCTAACTGCCGAATTTCTGTAATTCATTGGAAAAACAAAAAACAGAATACAGGACACTTAGGATATTCTGAAAAAGGCAATACAGGAAGCAGGACAAAATCATTAAATATAGGATATGTCCTGTATATACAAGATACTTCACAACCCTACTCCTTAGAGTAGGGAGTTCCACATGAAATTCTACCCATAACTGTAAGCAGTGTTTTTAGCTAGTGCTAATAGGCTCTCTTAGCCAGATTCCACATCATATCAATTAAATTCACCAGAATCTTTGCTGGAAAATGTATAAGTCTAAGGCCATAGCATGTTATTTGAAAATAACAAAATTTGTCAAACTGCTTCTTTAATTCCAAAATTTTACTAACACATTCAGACTTTCTTCACTAGTGCTCTCCCACTCCCTATCTCCACGGCCAACTCTTAATTGTTTCACAAGAAGGAGACTTAACAGTGGGAAGTTCCAGTTTTCTCTCATTATCCTTGTAAAGCTGAGAATCTACAGTACGAATACATATCCCCAAGATTCAACCTTGAGTTTCTTAAAGGCAGGATCCATACATTTTTCCTCTTTAAGTCTTCAGCCAGTAGACAATGCCTAAAACCTTGTGCCTTCAATCAATATTTGCTAACTGAATACATGTTCAGCCCTGGATACTTAGCCTAACTTCCCTGTGGCTGGGCTCAGATGTCAGAAGCCTGAAACTCAACTGACTTATAACTAAGAGAGAGAAGCTACGAATGAGCCTCAAAAGTATACAGAGACCCAATCACTGGCCATATACACATACAAATGTGCCAACATGTCTGTATTACTTGACCTCTGTTTTCAGCATAGTTGCTTTGGCATTCTCATGTTCCTCCATTGCTATTAAAAGCCCTTGTTCAATGATGTCCCATCCAGCACCACTCCTCTCTCAGAGATGAGGCCATCTGATTATAACACCTGTTTCCTCAGTCTTATTGCCATTATCTTCAGTTTCTCAGGATATATCTCATCATTTGCTAAAGACATTGGCAGCTTGCTCTGGTATGTTCCGATTTGCTCCTCACTCCACTCCTGCCCTAAATCTAGGCAATTCTGACAGCCATAATGCTGACCTATCCCATACACTGACCACCACACCAATATCTAAGCCTCTATCAAGTCAGTCACATGGTTTTTCAATTCTGATCTGTGAGTAAAGCTGAAGCAAACAAAAATCCAAGCCTATTGTCACCATTTCGAATGATGAATGTTGACATTTCATTCCACCCTCACTGGGTCTCTCAACGTTTCGTGGTAAATATTTTCACCCCTACTTTTCCTACTGTCTGCAGGAAGGCCTGTTTTTCCCAAATGTCTTATTCCATTTTGTTTTTTTATTCTTATAAGCAAGATAATCCATTGATAACTCCTTTAAGTTCTACTCTCACAATCTCAAAAAGATCTCAGTAGCTCAAACCTTCCTTTGCTGCTGTCCCTCAGGAAACCACATTCCCCTCACTGTGTGTGTGAGCCCATCTCCACAGTCTCCTCAGGACCTCGGTGAACCTCTTGGCTAACTTCACTCTCTTCCTCTGCACTGGCTCCTTCCCTTCTGCTATGAAAATGCCCAAATATCCTCTCATCAAAACACCCTCAAGGGCTTATTTCACCTCACTCTCCTCAATCTCAATTTTCTTGAACTAATGATTTATATGTTCTTGTACTATTTTCTCACATCCTTCTTATGCCTTAATTATTCTGTAAAATATGTCTACCCTTCTGTCATCTGGTTTTTTTTTTTTTTTGGAAACTTCTCTTTCAAAACCCATCAGTGTCTAATTCAGCGGCCTTTCTTTCCTTGTGAAGCAGCTATTAACACCCCCAATTTACAAAGAAGAAAACTGAACCTCAGACTAATAGGGTCAGGATTCAAGCCACAAATAATAGGGTCAGGATTCAAGCCTAACACTGTCCAGCACCCTGTTTCTACCATCATACACACTTTCATTCCACAGTGTCTTACATAGCATTTTCTTAGACCAATTTCCAGAAATAGGGTTGGTGGGTCAAGATATCTGAATATTTAATAAGCAATAGATTTACTGAGGACCTATTATGTACTCAATATTTCCTAACTATCAAGCATTAAGCTTGCCGAGTAAATAGCAGCAGACGAGAAGACTGTCCCCATGTGGCTTGTGGACCTTGTCGGGGAAGGAGGGGTGGACAAGGAGATAAATAATTAAATCAGCCTTAAGAGCAAAGTACAGTAAATTCTACGATGAAGGGCATACAGGAGAAAACACAGCAGAGGTAATTAGCCTAATGGGTCAGAGAAGGCTTCTTGGAGGAGTGATGTTCAAACTGGAACTTGAAGGAGAAAAGGTACTAAGCAGGTGAATGAAGGTGAGGAGAGAGGAGGATGTTACAGACAAAAGAGGAAAATGTATAAAGGCCAAGAGGCTAAAGGTAGCATAGAGCACTTTAGGAACTGGAAAAAGTTTAGTGAATGTGAGGAGAGCAGAGGCCACAGAGGCAAGCATTAAGTGCTCCATAGGTCAAGTTGAGCAGTTATGATCACAGAAAGGTTTTAGGCAGAGAACAGGTGCTGTAATTGGCTTTTTGTCTTAAGAAGATTCTTTTCAGTCATTACCTGTACTAGATCTCTTTGTAGTAAGATAAAATTGATCATGGTCTCTTTTCTCAGTGTTTAGGACACTGCTCTGCCAAACTCCTGAAATATTTCATAGTACAAAGGAGCATATCATTTAAAAATAAATAAATAAATAAGTATCACTGAGAGAGAAAGCACGTGCACTCTCCTGAGTCTCAAAAAGCCATGAGATTGCCTTCGCCACAGCTCCTCCCTCACCAGTATATGCAGTCTGTTACTAAAGCCTGTTAATTCCACTGCAGGAGCATCTCCTGAATTCCCTCCTCTGCATTTCCAGGGCCACAATTCCAGTTCTAAGTCCCTGATCAAAGGTATTTTCAATAGCTCTCTATCAGGCCTAATGTATCTCCACTATCCTAACTTTTCCATAGTTTTTTGTTTTGTTTAAACAGAGTGGGCCGTATCACTTCCGTATGTAATAATTGCTGATGACTTCCATTTGCCCCATGTCAAACCAAGCACTCTAAAAACTGGACCCTGGCCAGGTACAGTGGCTCATGCCTATAATCCCGGCATCTTCAGAGGCCAAGATGGCAGGATCGCTTGAGCCTAGAGTTCGGGACCAGCCTGGGTAACATAGTGAGGCTCCATGTCTACAAAAAATACAAACAAAATTAGCCAAGCATGGTGACGCATTCCTGTGCTCCCAGCTACCCCTGGAAACTGAGGTGGGAGGATCACCTGGGCTCAGGAGGTCATGGCTGCAGTGGGCAGTGATTGCACCACTGCACTTCTAGCCTGAGCAACAGAGTGACACCCTATCTCAAAAAAACAAACAAAAAAAACTGGGCCCCCATTTACACAATCGATTTCACCTCCCTGAAGCCTGTGCTCTAGTCATGTGTAACTTCTCATTATGTCCCAAACATGCCCTTTAAAAACTCTTTCTGTCTCATGGCAAAGTCTTACTCACCTTGCAGGCCAGCTCAATTCTCAGAAGACTTTCCAAACTCTTTCTCTTTCAAATAAAATACACTCTCTTTGTTCCAATAGCATTTCTTTTGCACCTACATTTTAGTAGTTATCGAATTATCTTATAATTATCTATCTGGTTCTCCTGCTAGACGTTAGGCAGATATTATGAACCTCAGTAACCAGTACAGCCTACCTGGTACATGTGTGCTCACCACATGTCTTAGCTTTAATGACTTAGAACTTATAGGTTCCCAACTCTTAGTCCAGTATTTTCTCATGATACCAGGATGCTTCGTAGCATCATGATAAGGTGATTTAAAGTTATGCCCTGAGAGATAATGTCATTAGAACTGCAGATGGGCCAGGCGCGGTGGCTCAAGCCTATAATCCCAGCACTTTGGGAGGCCGAGGCGGGTGGATCACAAGGTCAAGAGATCGAGACCATCCTGGTCAACATGGTGAAACCCCGTCTCTACTAAAAATACAAAAATTAGCTGGGCATGGTGGTGCATGCCTGTAATCCCAGCTACTCAGGAGGTTGAGGCAGGAAAATTGCCTGAACCCAGGAGGCGGAGGTTGCGGTGAGCCAAGATCGTGCCATTGCACTCCAGCCTGGGTAACAAGAGAGAAACTCCGTCTCAAAAAAAAAAAAAGAACTGCAGATGGATTTAATATAAGTTTAAGGAAACTAAATGAAATTGAAGAAATAAAGAAAGGACTCAATGGAAATGAGGAAGGCAGATACTAGTGATTCTTAAAAATCGATTTTCATGGCTGACTCTCTGTATTTAGAAATTTATTTTTAGTTATTTTTATGGGCTGTGTTGTCATAGCAGTCCTATGGAACATGCTTTTCTGCTTTTCACTTTGGCAGGTAGAGGTGGTGGTGGACAGATCACCTGAGGTCAGGAGTTCATGACCAGCCTGGCCAACATAATGAAACCCCATCTCTACTAAAAATCCAAAAAAAAATTAGCCAGACATTGTGGTGCAGCTACTTAGGAGGCTGAGGCAGGAGAATCCCTTGAACCTGGAAGGTAGAAAAAAAGGATTGTGGCCAGGTGTGGTAGCAAATCCTAGCACTTTAGGAGGCCGAGGCAGATGGATGACTTGAACTCAGGAGTTTGAGACCAGCCCGGGCAACATGACAAAACCCCATCTCTACAAATAATACAAAAATTAGCCAGGCATGGTGGTGCGTGCCTATAGTCGCAGTTACTTGGGAGGGTAAGGTGGGAGGATCACTTGAGCCTGGGTGATCAAGGCTGCATGAGCTATGATTGTGCCACTGCACTCCAGCCTGAGTGACAGAGTGAGACTTTGTCAAAAAAAAAAAAAAAAAAAGAGAAAGGTTAGAAAGAAGGGAACAAGTTAGGAGGCCATTGTAGTGATCCCAGCAAAAGATGATGATGGTTCAAAGCTGAGTGGTGACAGAGAAGAAAAAAAGTCAGTGTTGGGATGTATTTTTTGGTAGGACCAGTAGGATTCCCTGATAGTGTAAGGTGTGAGAAAAATAAACGACTTAAAGAAGACTCTAAGACTTTTATCCTAAAGGGAGTTTCCATCAACTGAAATGAGGGAAGGCTCTGGGAAGAGCACATTTGGTGTGAGGGAGGAGGACGGGAAGATCAGGAGTTCAGTTTTGGACTTGAGATTGAAAAGCCTATTAGATATCTAAAGAAACATATCAAGCATAGAATTGGATATAAGAGTCTTACACTTAAGATAGATGTCAGAGCTGGAGATCTATATTTGGAAGTAATCACTGAATAGATGGTTTTTAAAATCATGGGACTGATAAGATCCCAACCCCAATACAATTATCTGATTAACCTTAACCAGATTATCTAATTGCTCTGCTTATTTTCATTTCACAGTGATAATGTCACGTGAAATCCATGATTTTCACCTGTGTTCTATGGTGCACTAGGTTTCTATAGAAAGGGCTGATGGGATCAGAGAGATGCTTGCTCTCCCAATGCCTAAGCCGATAAGAAACCTTATATTTTTACATTGAAGAGACATACATTTAGAGATGGTATAAATTGGCATTTATGATGTGTATATTAGAGTGGACTAGGGTGCGTGTGTAGGCGAGTAACTTTCCAGATGAAATAACGAATTAGCACCTTATTAAAAATTGGCCCCAAATATCTGCTTTTACTCATCAGCTATTAAAGGAATATGTGTAAATAAAGTTACGTATTAGCAATAGCACACAGTTATGATAAAAATGTTTGTCATAGTCAAAATGTGCTCAAGATCTCCTCCTAACAAATATTTACCTAAAAATCAAATTTAAAAATCGGAAGATTTCATTTCTTTTAGATCCAACGGATTGCAGTTGAGCATTCAGAATTTCCTTTGACCCTGAGAACATGAGCAATTGGTAATTTAACTATAGAAAAATGCATAAAGTTAGTGCTATAAGAGGACTTAGAAATACTTCAGTCAATTACCCTTCCTTTTCAGTGGGGAGCTAAATCCCAAGGGTCAAAAGTCATGCTGGAACTGGAACCTAGTTCATCTCCTGACTCCTAGTCCTGTGTTCTTTTTACCACACACACAATGCTGATTTCAAGGCCTTTTCAGAAATGCTTCTGAAATTTGCAATTAAGGTGGAAAGCAACACTCATGTGATCCTCATATTTAACTAATGCATTAATTTTACATTAATACTTTTCCTATTTTCCCACAGTTCTAAAGTTCATCTTTGCTGTTGCCTTTTGCCTGATATCTGCTGTCCTAATGGTACTGCTGGTTATCCACATTCGCCGTGGACTCTGCTGGCAGAGAGACTCCTATGGGAACATCTGAACAGACGGCTGGACAAGCCAGGCCAATCTCCTCTGACACAGCATCTCTTAGTGGTGCCACATCTAAAGGACAGGCTTTTGTCATGTGGGCATTGCCCTCCTGACATCCTGCCTCTTGAATCTGCCTAGAGCAGGGTCTGAGCTCACAGTGACCCACAGACAGCTGCTGGACTGACAGATGAACAACACTCAGGTTACCTAGGTCTTCTTATCATGGAGAGGTAGTGCAGGCTGCTCATTCAACTAGAAAGAGGCTTTTATGATAGGATGGTTGTATTCTCTGGCACAGTTGTCCAGAGAGAAATAAGAAGCCAAATTCCAATCAGCCTTTTACCTGCAAAGGGCAAAGGCTAAGAAGGTGGACAAAGACATACATTAGAATAACACTGGATATTGGGGGAAGTTAGACTAGAAGTAGTATTATACAGGGTGATTCTTATGAAAGAAGACCCAATCATAAATTACAAATAAACTTTTGATTTGGCTATTAAGTTGGTTTAATACACACACACACACACATGCATATGCACACACATACAAACACACACACACATCCCTGAAAAGAAATTTCTACCCAGTGTTTGATAGCAGAAAGATTTCTGTATGTGTGTCTGTATATTAACACATATACATACACATATCCATATTTAAAATGCCTTCAGAAGAGGTATTTAATTCTCAGAAACTGTAATATCACCTACTTTATATATGACTTAGGTCATCTGCTCACAATTTCTATAGCGTGGAGTAACTGGAAAATCCACATAGTTATGTTTCTTTTTTTACCTCCACTATAAGATCTGGATATTTTCAAAGTTTCCATTACTTTGATAAGGGCTATTCAGAGCCCTAATGAAATGATAATGTATTCTAATTTCTAAAAATATGTCTCAATTTTACAGGTAGTAGAGTAGAAAAAAAGTAGACTGAAATTTACAAGTAGTGAGGTAGAAAGAAGAGTGGATGAAGGTTGACAACCCACTGTCTCAGCTCTGCACTGGATTTGGGCTCATGATTTGGAACAAGTTTTATTTTTTATATCTTTTTTTTTTTTTCCAGAGACACAGTCTTGAGTCACCCAAGCTTGAGTGTAGTGGCATGATCATAGCTCACTGCAACCTCTAACTCCTGGGCTCAAGCAATCCTCCCACCTCAGCCCCCCAAGTAGCTAGGACTACAGGTGCACACCACCCTATCCAGCTAATTTAAAAAAATTTTTTGTAGAGACAGGATCTCGCTATGTTGCCCAGGCTGGTCTTAAACTCCTAGCCTCAAGCAAACTTCCTACCTTGGTCTTCCAAAACACCAAGATTACAGGCATGAGCCATCACACCTGGCCTAGATTTTTTTTTTATATCTTTTACCTTGGTCTCCTAACCTAAAAATGAAGAATCTGGATTAGATGAACATAGAAGTCACAGCTAGCTCTCACATACTGTGAATAATTTTTCATTGCATGCTCTAGATGAGTCATTGACCAAGCAAGCACTGTCAAGGACAGTACTATTGTAGCAAGCTAAAAATTTACACTAAACAATTTTAATCTGCCCTGAACCCCCAGCCATCCTGTTGGTGGGACATTCAATCTCACTCCTCAGTAGCATTCTCTACCTCCTCAGGTTCAACTAAAGGTCCCAGAGTGTAGCTGGTGGGAGGAGTCAAGAGTCACAAAAGGGTCCTCTAGACCTCTGTCCATGCTGGTCTCTCTTAAGTTCACCATCCCTGCCCACATGGTCTTTTGAAGGTGGGCAGGGGATATCTGTGCCATTGCTCCCAGGACGATATTCTTGGAGTCCACCAGCCTGAGACTGTGCAATCCTGGGGTGATACTTTTGCCCAACACAGAATCACCCACCACCGTCTCCCAGAACCCGAGTCCATCTGTTAGTCTCAAGAATCTTCCTCTCCCCTTGGGTCTCACAGCTTCTACCTGTTAAGGTAGAAGTTTCAAGCACTTACTTTCTGCATACTCTCACTGAGCCAACGTTATTGCAAGCAAAAGACTAAGAAGGAGTCATCTTCTCTTGCTTGGCAATGTCTGCTTCCTGATGCAACACAAAAACCTCCTAGGTAACAACAAAAACAAAAAACACAAGATGTGGCTACCTTCTTAGCTTGGGAAGGGGAAAAGATATCTACAGCAGCAAGAATAAAGGACAAATTACTGCCTTGATAAAGTAGCTAGCCATATCAGTACATAAGCCACAATATTTTATGCTAATTCAACAAACATGGATGAGGAAACCACTATTTGCTAATTACTGACCTAGATGCCAAATTATCCATCCCAATTGTGATTATTAATTGCTTGGCTCCAACACTGACCTTATACAGGGTTGGTAGAATGTAAAACTAAGAGCTTTCATAACACTTTTTCCGTATCTTTATTTTTTATTTTTCTTTTATTTATTTATTTATTTGAGAGAGAGTTTTGCTCTGTTGCTCAGGCTAGAGTGCAGTGGCATTATCTCGGCTCACTGCAACCTCTGCCTCCTGGGTTCAAGCAATTCTCCTGCCTCAGCCTCTGGAGTAGCTGGGATCACAGGTCCCTGCCACCACACCCAGCTAATTTTTGTATTTTTAGTAGAGACAAGGTTTCACCATATTGGACAGGCTGGTCTCGAACTCCTGGCCTCAGGTGATCTGCCCGCCTCAGCCTCCCAAAGTGTTGGGATTACAGGTGTGAGCCACTTCACCTGGCCCATATCATCTTTTAATACTGCTGTCAGAGACATTTTGAGTGAGGGCTAAGAAAATGAGACTGGGATTTGCTGGGCTGCATTCCCAGAAAGTTAGGTTTTCCTAGCCTCTAGATGTTTACAGTTAAAGGAACAAATTAATAATGTTTACTAAACAAACTGAGACTTGGGAGTGTCCAGAAATCCTGGTATCTGGAGAACAAAGGCATTTATAATTTTGCTTTAAAGATAATATTAATTCTTGCAAAATATAGTAATTGGAAAATTAATTCTTTTATCATAAACCCTTGTAGCAGAGCACATCTCCCTATATATACAAGCATTGTGCCTAGGGTGTTCGCATTCCTCCTCTTACTTATGGGAACATCCTACGCTGTCTATGGAGTAGCTGTACTTTCACTTCTTTACTTTCTTTATAAACTTGCTTTTACTTGCACTGCAGACTTGCCCTGAACTCTTTCTTGTGTGAGAGAGATCCAAGAAAACTCTCTTGGGGTCTTGATTGGGATCCCTTGCCTGTATATATTTCTGGCAATCACAGAAGAGACTATAGTACAGAAACCCCTGGTAAGTGGTGGGGTCCTGTAAGACTGCCAGTGGCTTAAAGAACCTCTACTTTTTGTTAGTTCTGAGGGCTTTTTTTTTTTTTTTCTGATACGAATTTTGCTCTTGTTGCCCAGGGGAGTACAATGGTACAATCTCGGCTCACTGCAACCTCCGTCTTCTGGGTTCAAGCGATTCTCCTGCCCCAGCCTACCGAGTAGCTGGAATTACAAGCATGCACCACCACACCTGGCTAATTTTGTATTTTTTTAGTAGAGATGGAGTTTCTCCATGTTGGTCAGGCTGGTCTCGATCTCCCAACCTCAGGTGATCTGCCTGCCTTGGCCTCCCAAAGTGCTGGGATTACAGGTGTGAGCCACCATGCCTGGCCGGTTCTGAGAGATATTTTAACATCCTTATTTCTCTTCCTTCTGTCATCTCTTTTGATTATTGTAAAGAAAGCTCTTACTCCCAATTTGGTTTGTTTTTTCTACCTTCCACAGAGCTACTTTGTTGATAAACACTGAAATTGTTTTTCATACTTCATGGCAAAATAAAATATCACAACTGACAAATGCTCTATAGTGATAAAGCAGAAAGCACGAATGTACTATAATGTTTCTCAGGAAATAAGTTAATCAAATCACTTCAGTAAGAGAGAATGTAAATTCTTTCTGATGATAAAAGTAACTTTTTCAGATGGGTCAGGGATGATCAGTCCAGTTGCCCTGATAATAAATGCAGCTTGAAAGACAATCACTAGAGCTGAGGTCACCTCTGCCTCGAAATGTATTTCTCATCTGAAACACTACAGAGGCTTTGAATAGGATGAGAAGGCAGTAATTATCACATCAATGGCGGGACATTATGTAGCATAAAAAAGCCAGCAATGCACATACAGGAAAGTACTAAGAGTTGTAGGTGGGATATCCCTAGCTAAAATGGCACTACATTAAGAAAATATGATCATAAAAAGAATAATTTGTGCCTTTAGAAGAGTGCAGGCATTAGAGGCAAACATTTTACTGTAAGTCATTTAACTAACAAATCTTTTTTATTTTAGAACTAGTATTTCTTCTCCCTGAATTCAGTCATGTTTCCTATTATCCCAACTTCTTTCTATCTTGTTCTAATATGTTAGTATTGATTCTTTCTCCACTGCCAGGGAGATTTCTTGGTAAATGGATGCCAGAATGTTACCATTTTCTCTTTTAAAAATTCTCTTTTCAGAAATTTCATTTGCGCAATAATGAATGTGTACAACATTTTGGTGTTTTAGACCAGGGCTGTCTAATAGAATTAGAACAAGGACTACAAATAAAAGCCACAAATGTAATTCTAAATTTTCTAATAGTCACATTTTTAAAAGGTAAAAATATAAAGATTAAATTAATTATAATAAAATTGGTTTAACCCAATTCATCTAAAGTATCACTTCAATGTGTAATTAAAAATTGTTAATGAGATATTTTATGGTTTTTTTCACATGAAGTATTTAAAATCTCTTGTGCAGTTTACCCTGCAGCACATCTCAATGCGCACTAGCCATATTTCAAGTCTCAATAGCCGCATAAGGCTGGTGGCTACCATACTGGACAGTTCTGCTTCTGATCATTAGATGACAATCTTTTTGAAGCAAAGAGAATGTGTTCTTTGTTATAATTCGTAAAATCCACTTTCAGATTATTGCAAAGAAATAAAATCATTTTTATTATGTGTCCATATCTTACCATTTTCTTGTGTGTTGAACTGATGAAAGATTTTTCTGAAATGCTTTTATTTGTAAATCTATCTTAGTAGTGTGATATTGTGCCAGAATTGCTAGCCTTTGCTTACCGGTAATAACTAAAATAAGCAGCCCAGGATAACTAAGATCTGTGTGTAAACAAATGCTTATGTTGACTTCTGTAAACCACTGAAGTAACAAACAGAATGACAAAAGTCCCCCGGCCCTTGGAATGTCCAGAGACCCCCGCCCTCGTCTCCGCCCAGGAGATGAATCACAGAATTCCCTAGCCCTTGGAATGTCCAAAACCTTTTCATCCCAATTCCCACTCCTCACTCCCACTCCCAAGGTGGTTTTTCGGGTATAAAAAGTCTTGGCACCCTCCTTTTGACGCCAGAAGTTGGAGAGACATGAGTCCTCTGTGGTCGCCGGCATAATAAATAACCCTGCAATCTGGCATACTTTTGTCTTGGTGCTAACTTTCTACGCTCGATCCAGTACAACATTTGGAGGCCCCAGCGAGATATTCTCTTTTTGTTATCATCAGACAAAAGCCAGCTCAGAGTCACGCCCGGGCGGCCGCTCCTACCTCGGGGGCCTCTGGGGAGGCACCCCCTGTTCTTTCCCAGGGCCCCGGAGTGCCACCGTTGAGGATAAGTGACCTCTCAGCCGACATTCACCTGAAATTCCTCAGGGTCCTAAAAAAAAAACCTCCGGAGGTAAGTCTGGTCTGGGAACTAGTTCAAAGGAAGGGCCTGAGTCGGGGGACTGACGAGTCATTGCAACTCTGACCTGGCAAGCCTCACTGAGACGTCGCTTTAGGCTTCTGGTAGCTGGCATAGCGGGTACCAGCGTTCGCCTTCTGGTAGCTGGCATAGAGGGTACCAGTGTTCGCCTTCTGGTAGCTGGCATAGTGGGCGGCAGTGTTCAGTTGTTTTCCGTAACCTCTGTGTGAGTGAGACAGTGAGTGTGTATATACGTAGTCCCACGGCTGAAAGGCTATGGGGCTTGTGTGGGCCTTCACCCGCGGTTCCACTGGAGCATCGTAGGGCATAACGGTGTTTCACCTCAGAGCTGTCCTACTTGGACTTCCATCCTGAGGTGACCAGGCTCGGGGATTATACGGGTACACCTTAGCCAAGATGCCCCTGAAAATTCTTCCGAGAAAGTGGCCGGGCAGGCATCTGACTGGCCTCCCATCTGGGGGGCACCCACCCTTTGTCTGTCACTCTTGTATGTGGTCCTGTCTCATCTGTAAATTTGGCAGTTTTATTAGACTCCTGCTAGCAGACATACACTGGTTCAGGCCATCTTCCCTTGAGGTAGGAGGTATCTTACAGTGGCTGATGAACCACTGGATGCAGGGAAATTTTATTGATTACACCCCAGCAAAAATTACTCTTTTCTCTTTCTTTCTCATCTTCTTCTTCTTCTATCACTGAGGCCTCACTCTTTCTTCCTTTGCCATGTGGCAGATAGTCTTAACTCTAGTTGTCTTTATTCTCTTCCTTGTTTTGGTCATTGTAGCCTGTAAATTCTCCCAGCCACCTCCACCGGGAAAAGAGTACTTTTGCCCGTGCTGGGTTAGATTCCATGTCGGGAAGGCCGTTGTGCCCTCAACACCTTGGAGGTAGTTTCTTTGGAGCTTGTGTGGAACAAAACCCTAGATCAGAGTTTACGAGTGCTCTTTCTTAGGCTGGGATGGAAAATTGGTAGCTGCCTATTCTGCCAGGAAAGTGTCCAATGTTGTTATGGGCAGTACCCGATGGTGCATCACAAAGAGGCATATTGGCACTATCCTGGATGTTGGGAGGTAGGATGTCACCGCCCCAGTAAAAACTGACTGGCAGCACTTCTGCACACCCTACCGGGTGTGGTGGGTCCAAAACACACATCCAGTAGACCTCTTAGTCCACCTGTTTGTCACTTCCCAACCTTTCCAAAGCAACTGGCCATTAAAAATGTATAAGGGGGGCCGGGCGCGGTGGCTCACGCCTGTAATCCCAGCACTTTGGGAGGCCGAGGTGGGTGGATCACGAGGTCAAGAGATCGAGACCATCCTGGTCAACATGGTGAAACCCCGTCTCTACTAAAAATACAAAAAATTAGCTGGGCATGGTGGCACGTGCCTGTAATCCCAGCTACTGAGGAGGCTGAGGCAGGAGAATTGCCTGAACCCAGGAGGCGGAGGTTGCGGTGAGCCGAGATCGCGCCATTGCACTCCAGCCTGGGTAACAAGAGCGAAACTCCGTCTCAAAAAAAAAAAAAAAAAAAAAGTGTATAAGGGGGAGGATTATGCCCGGGCACCGCTAAACCTCCATAGTGCTTATTCTCGCCAGTTGTGGTTTGCAGGGGAAAACGACCGAGCTGTCTTACCTTGGCCCCTACCCCCTGTTCCTCTGACTAGGACTAGGAATAAACCCTAAAATCCAGTTGTCTGGTCCTTGCAGGACCTGGCTGCAGAGGCCCTGCTAAAAACTGCTTTAAAGAGGGCCAAATTTTAAATTTGAGGCTTTCCAAAATTGGCTTTACCACAGGAAAAGAAAGAGAGAAAGTAGAGAAGAAAGGAGACAGAGGAGAGAGAGAGAGAAGGGGACCAGAAGCCGCTGGGGTGGAGAACTTGCCGCCAGCAAGTTCAGTTTTAAACTGACACTAAGAGTGTTTTTTTTCCTTTCTCTGCTGGCAGTCAGCCCTGCCCAGCTTTGAGGCAGGCCACACTGTCTCAGGGTGCAGCATTTGCATCCAGAATCTGGCTTTAAGAGAAGCTTTCTAACTTTTTGTAACAAAAGTGACTTGTTAGCATAGTCGTTAAAGTGTGGGGCCTGCAACTGCAAGGTTGTTGGTTCAAATCCTCAGTGAAGCCAGTTTTAAATTAGGGGAAATCAGTTTTAAATTAGTGAATTCTCTTGAGGAAAATTTGGCATAAAACAAAACAAACAAAATTATCCAGGCTGTATGAAAATGGTTGCAGAAACTCCTGGATACCCTGAGCAGTTTCCATACATTGACCAATGGTTGGGTTTAGTCCAATGGCCTCCCCCATGGCTAAAGCACTGCATAAAACAGGCTAGACTTCAGGTCATGTTAGCTGGCCCAAAAGAAAGTCCCTTCTGGGCCAGCCATGAAAGTCCCTTCTGGGCCAGCCATTCTCCCCACTGCAGCGGAGGATCAGGAATTACTTCCACCCTACTCAAGGCCCTCTAAACCAGTGCCTCAGCACCCCCCTCGACACTACTATTAACCAAACCTTGTCCCCCCTTGCACACCCGTAGCAGGGCCCAGGCACCCACCAGCAGTCCTCCCCTTTCCAAGGAGCATCCCCAACAGAAGACAATCGGGGTCACCCATTCTTTGTTCACATCCCCTTCTTGTCAAGTAACTTATATAACTGGAAGGTGATAGAGATCAAAGGGATGGCCAAAACACCAAGTGCTGGCAGGAGCTTTATTAAGAGCAAGGGAAAGCTGCCGGGCTAAACCCAAAATTGGCAGCACCCATGGCATGGCAAAGGGGATTTCTATAGCCTGCAAGCCAACAGAGATGCATCCAGTGTGAGGGGCTGTGCAGAAGGGAAGTGCTGGGGAACTGCCAAGAGTTCCCGGGAGGGGTTTGTACTGGAGAACTGCTAAGATGGCGAGAGGGGGCGGGTTAGGTACCTGCCGAGATGGAAAGTTCCCCGGGAAGGGGTAGTGCTGGGAGGCTGGGGAATTTAAGGCGGTGACGTTGCCGAAGTTTTACAATGAAACTCAACATCCCCGGTTCTCTCAGAAGCCCCAGGCTTTGGCAGTACTCTTAAAATCTATATACCAGACGCATCGCCCCACTTGGGACAACTGCCAACAATTATTACTAATTCTGTTCACCACAGAGGAAAAAGGCAAAATTAGACAGGAAGCCCTGAAAGCGATCATAGGTCCAGGGCGAGGAAAAAGTTTTTTTCCCTCTACCTGACCCCAGTGGGACCTCAACACCTTGGGGGGGTCACCAGGCTCTGAACCCTTTTCACCGGTATCTTATAGAAGGGGTTAGGGGAGTGGCCCACAAGCCCACTAAACTCTCCGAGGTAGGAACTGTAACTCAGGGTCCAAGGAGTTGCTAGCTGCTTTCCTTGAGTGCTTACTGGACGCCTATTACCCTGAGGCCCGGAGAATCAGTGGGCCATCAATCTGGCTTTTGCTTCCCAGTCTGCCCCAGACATCAAAAGAAAATTGCAAAAATTAGAGAGGTTCCAGAGAATGAATTTCACTCAGTTGTTAAAAATTGCCCAAAAAGTCTTTAACAATAGAGACAGCTTAGAGGCCAAGCAAAATAAGAGAGTTACTAAGGCAATGATAGCAGCACTCCAGGAAAAACCACAACTAGCCCCTGGACCACAAATTGATTCGTTGATCTGAGAAATGGCACTGTCACCCGTTCCCTGAGTGTCCATATCCACTCCTGGGATGGGACTTGCTCCACAAACTGCAAGCAAATATTTCTTTCAGCGAGGGTCAAGCTTGCCTCTCAATTCCTCCTCCCTTAGCCACAGGGCCACCTCAGCAGATCCCCATCACCTGTGCTCTGTCAGACGAGTATCTCTTGCAGGAAGCTTTATCCTCAGAGGCGGATCAACCACCTGCACCAGACTTCCTCCACAAATTTCAAGAGAGTGTACCAGGAGTATGGGCTGAAACGAGTCTCCCAGGGCTGGCAAGTCACCGCACCCCAGTCGTGGTCCAGCTATTAGCAACAGCAACTCCAGTCCAGGTGAAGCAATACCCTATGAGCCGGGAAGCCAGGCGAGGAATTGCTCCGCACCTCACCAAACTCTTGAAGGGAGGAATCCTCACGACCTGTAAGTCTTCCTGGAACACCCCCTTGCTCCACGTGCTAAAACCAGGCACACAGGACTATCAGCCTGTGCAGGACTTGAGGGAGGTGAATAAATGGGTAGAAACTGTTCATCCTACAGTTCCAAATCCGTACACCCTAAGTCTCTTGGACCCAGAACACCACCATTACACTGTCTTGGATCTTAAGGATGCATTCTTTTGCATCCCACTAGCCCCTGTTAGCCAGCCTATATTTGCTTTTGAATGGACCAACCCTGATACTGGAGTCTTGGGGCAACTCACTTGGACAAGACTGCCTCAGTGGTTCAAAAACTCCCCCACTCTGTTTGATGAGGCACTTAGCCAAGACCTTGCTGCCTTCTGAGCTGAGTTCCCAGAGTGTACCCTACTCCAATACGTGGATGACTTACTCTTGGCTACAAAAACCCAGGAGGCCTGTAAAGAGACCACCCAGTCATTGTTAGAAACAATGGGGTACCGGGTCTCAGCTAAAAAGGCCCAACTCTGCCAGCCAAAAGTGACTTACCTGGGCTATGTTATAGAGAAGGGCAACCGGGCACTGGCACCCAGCCGAATCCAAGCAGTGCTGGCGATTTGCTGAGATAGCCAAGCCCCTGTATGCCTGTGCTGGAGGAAATCAGCCCTTGACATGGACAGAGGTGGAGCAACAGGCTTTTGACAAGCTCCAGACTGCCCTGACTGCAGCCCCAGCCTTGGCCTTGCCAGACATCTCTAAACCTTTCCAGTTGTTTGTGCATGAGAAACAGGGAGTCACTAAGGGGGTGCTCACCCAGACATTGGGACCCTGGTCCCGGCCAGTTGCCTACCTTTCAAAAAGACTTGATCCCGTAGCCTCTGGGTGCCCAGCTTGTTTGAGTTTGGTGGCAGCTACGGCCCTGTTAGTCAAAGAGGCGGACAAACTGACTTTGGGGCAGCAGTTGAACTTAGTGGCACCCCATGCAGTGGAGTCGCTACTCCGTGGAGCTCCGGGAAAATGTATGTCTAATGCCCACATAGTCCAATACCAGGCCTTACTTTTGGACCAGCCCCGCATAAAATTTTCAAAAACCACAGTTTTAAACCCCGCCACACTGCTACCTGACAGCGAGCCAGAGGAACCCATACATGACTGCCAACAGACAATAGATGTCCTCCACGCTGTGCAACCAGATCTCACCGACGTCCCCCTGCGGAACCCAGAGGAGGTACTGTATACAGACGGCAGCAGTTTCATGGTCGACAGAGTCAGGTACACTGGGGCAGCTGTGGTCACTCTAGACTGGGTTATCTGGGCCCAGGCTCTTCCACACGGAACCTCGGCCCAAAAGGCTGAACTTATAGCTTTAATAAAGGCCTTGGACTGGGCAGAGGGAAAAATTGTTAACATCTACACGGATAGCTGGGATGCCTTTGCTACGGCCCATGTGCATGGTGCCATTTATAAAGAAAGAGGGTTGCTTACCTCAGAAGGAAAAATCATCAAAAACAAAGAGGAAATCCGAGCTCTACTAGAAGCTATATGGAAGCCTAAGGCAGTGGCATTGATGCACTGCAAAGGACACCAGAAGGGAGATTCACCAGAGGCAAGGGAAAATAGGGCAGCTGGCCTACAGGCCAGACAGGCAGCCTTGGGGCCAGTAAAACCTCTGACCCTTCTTGTGACTCTGCCGGCCCCAACCCTGCTTCCTACCCCTACGTACTCACCTGAGGAAGAAAACTTTGCCAAAGAACAGGGGGGACGACAAGATTCCACAGGATGTTGGATTCTACTGGACACAAGAATTGTGCTCCCCGAGGCTCTAGGACGGATTCTAGTTAAGGACACACACCAGGCCACTCACTTAGGGCAAACAAAATTAACTGAGCTGCTGAGGGTTAGATACTACATTTCACACTTGCATGAAATTGTTAAAGAAACTACTACTTGTTGTGAAGTATGTGCCAGGGTAAATACAGGAGACAGTAGATATAGTCAGGCAGGGATAAGACTCAGGGGTACTGGCCCAGGGGAACACTGGGAGGTAGATTTTACTGAAATAAAGCCCCCAGCGTGCGGCTATAAGTACCTCCTTGTGTTTGTAGACACTTTCTCTGGATGGGTCAAGGCTTTTCCTACTAGATCAGAGACCGCACTGGCAGTAGCGAAAAAATTGTTACAGGACCTGGTTCCTCAGTTCGGCCTGCCCCTGACACTGGGATCAGATAATGGCCCTGCATTTACAGCTCAGGTTTCACAGGGCCTGGCAAACGCCCTGGGCATATCCTGGAAACTGCACTGTGCCTATCGCCCCCAGAGTTCAGGGCAGGTTGAAAGGATGAACTGGACCATAAAGGAAACTTTGACAAAATTCTTTCTAGAAACCGGTGAAAACTGGGTCAACCTGCTTCCTTTTGATCTCCTCCGTACCCGATGTACTCCCTATAAAAAAGCTTTACACCTTTTGAAATTATGTTTAAAAGGCCCCCTCCCTTACTCCCCAGACTTGCGGACGCCATACATGCTGGAGTCCATAACCATACACTCCTTAAGTCCTTGCAGGCACTCCAGTCTGTTCAGTCCCAGATGCACTTGCTCATCAGGGGAACTTGACCTACCCCAGTGGAGTTCACTGACCAGCCTGTACAACCCTTCCAGCCAGGGGACGAAGTCCTGGTGCAGAGAGTCACTACCTCCCACCTAACTCCTCGCTGGAAAGGACCCTACACTGTAATCCTGGTCACCCCCACGGCAATCAAGGTGGACGGACTGACTGCCTGGATTCACCACTCACACGTCAAGACTGCCCCCCAGATGCAGGATGGGAAGTGGTTCCATCCTCAACGGACCCCCTAAAGCTAAGACTATTGCGCCGTTCTCGGTCATCATCCTAATCTCCCTGATTCCTGCAACCACCCTCCGAAAGGGACCCTCCTTGGCACCCACCTACTATCGATGGGTCATCACCGAGGGCTCCACCAGAGCATATGTTAGTTCCTTAACCAGAAAGGGATCCACCCTAGTCAACCTAACCCTGGAGTACACTCCGGAGACCCCCATTACTTTCTCCCTGGACCTCTGTGCCCTCCTGGGCCCCCACTTAAATTTCAGGACAAGGGGAGGTATAGCTGGGTGTGGCAGTTTAGGGGCAGAGCGACAACTCCAGACCATGGGGTTATATCTGTGTCCAGGATCCACCCCACAAAAAAAGATGGAACTGTGGAGACTTAAATGAATTCTTTTGCTCCCATTGGGGTTGTGAAACTATCTCCACTATAACAGGATATACTGCAAACAGAGACTCATTTCTTTCACCCGAGACCCTCCCCCAAACCCCTGGCTAACATTCCTGCTCACTGCATTATCAGGACCCTTGATGCTAATGGTCCTAGGGTTAACATTTGGACCATGCCTTTTAAACATCCTCCCCAAATTTATCCAGGAAGGAATAGACTCAGTCAAATTGATGGTTCTGAGATCCAAATATGGGCCCTTGTGTCAAAAAGAGGAAACCTATTAAAGATTTAATACATGTTAAAAGAACAGGGGGGAATGTGATATTGTGCCAGAATTGCTAGCCTTTGCTTACCAGTAATAACTAAAATAAGCAGCCCAGGATAACTAAGATCTGTGTGTAAACAAAGGCTTATGTTGACTTCTGTAAACCACTGAAGTAACAAACAGAATGACAAAGTCCCCTGGCCCTTGGAATGTCCGGAGACCCCCGCCCTCGTCTCCGCCCAGGAGGTGAATCACAGAATCCCCTAGCCCTTGGAACGTCCGAAACCTTTTCATCCCCATCCCCACTCCTCACTCCCACTCCCAAGGTGGTTTTTCAGGTATAAAAAGTCTTGGCACCCTCCTTTTGACACCACAGGTTGGAGAGACATGAGTCCTCTGTGGTCGCCGGCATAATAAATAACCCTGCAATCTGGCATACTTTAGTCTTGGTGCTAACTTTCTACGCTCGATCCAGTACAACAGTAGCAGCCCAAACCTTTTCCAAAACTATTCTAAACTAAATGGACTAGCTCTTCTTTTTTTTTTTTTTTTTTTGAGACGGAGTTTCGCTCTTGTTACCCAGGCTGGAGTGCAATGGCGCGATCTCGGCTCACCGCAACCTCCGCCTCCTGGGTTCAGGCAATTCTCCTGCCTCCTGAGTAGCTGGGATTACAGGCACGTGCCACCATGCCCAGCTAATTTTTTGTAGTTTTAGTAGAGACGGGGTTTCACCATGTTGACCAGGATGGTCTCGATCTCTTGACCTCGTGATCCACCCGCCTCGGCCTCCCAAAGTGCTGGGATTACAGGCTTGAGCCACCGCGCCTGGCCCCTTGACTAGCTCTTCTTATGAAATGTCTTCAGAAGGAATCCGGTAACACGCTTAGAAAATAAGGATTACTAGATTTGGTGGAGGATGGGTAGATTTTAAAAGTTAAATTAAATTTTTGATTGTGGCTGGGCACAGTGGCTCATGTCTGTAATCCCAGCGCTTTGGGAGGCCAAGATGGGCTGATCATTTGAGGTCGGGAGTTCAAGACCAGCCTGGCCAACATGGTGAAACCCCATCTCTACTAAAAATACAAAAATTAGTCAGGCATGGTGGCTGCCACCTGTAATCCTAGAACTCAGGAGGTTAAGGCAGGAGAATTGCTTGGACCCAGGAGGCAGAGGTTGCAGTGAGCTGAGAACGCACCACTGCACTCCAGCCTGGGTGACAGAGCAAGACCCCATCTAAAAAAAAAAAAAAAAAAAATCGATTGTAAATAATCTGTATTCAAAACAAAAATAAATGCAGATAATACAGAAGACTATAAAATACAAAGTGAAAAATATTACTAACTAGTTTCCATCACTAGTGGCAATCCTGTTGATAACATCTGGTTTTAGTTCTAGGGAGCAGCATTAATTTTATAAAACATAGCTTTATTTTCTGAAATTTTCACATCTTTCCCTGCTTTTACAACCCATGGTGTCTTCTTTCTTGTATTCTTTTTTTCATTTTCTTGAGACAGTTTTTTGAAAGGATGCATGAACAGTAAGCATTCTGATCCTAACATACCTAAACATGTCTACATTGTGCCCTCACACTTACCCATTAGGTGGCTGGGGATATTCAGGTTGAAAATCATTTTCTACCAAAACGTTGAAGGCAGTATTCAGCTGTCTTCCAGCATACAGGATTGCTGATGAGATGTCCATCAGTCCAATTCTAATTCCAATGTAAGTAATCTGTTTTGTTTTTCCTAATTCTTTTAAGATACTCTCTTTATACTTAGCGTTCTGAAATTTCACCAGGATGTATTTAAGCATGGGTATCTGGGTTTTTGTTTTCTGTCTAATTCTATAGGGCTTCCATCTCAAGACACTTGCCTTTCTCCAACTAAGAAAAATTGTGTTCTGGAGCTTGAATTACTTGGGTCTATCCTCATGCCTCAACTTTTCTCTCATATTTTCCACCATTTATTTTCTTTCTCTGCATTCTAGTAAATTTCACTTTCCAGAACATCAATTTGTTCTTCAGCAAATCCATTACTCTTTTTTTACTTCCACGTATACTTTTGTTTGATATTTACTGTTGTTCTTTTTCACAGTAGCCTGTTTTTGTTTGTCTGTTTTCAGAGATGGGTCTCACTCTATTGCCCCAGCTGGAGTGCAATGGCACAATCACAACTCACTGCAGCCTCAAACTCTTGGGCTTAGGGGCTCCTCCTGCCTCAGGCCCCCAAACAGCTAAGATTACAGGCACATGCCACCACACCTGGCAGCCTCATTATTTTATCAGTGCAATCTCCTCTTGAATATCTTTAACGATACTAATAATTTTTTCGACTTTTCCTCTGCTCCCTAAATTATCTGTTTTCTCTGGGCTCAGTTGTTTAGATTAATCTTAGACTTTCAGTTTAATGCTATGTTTTTTCCTCAAATTCTTATAAATCATAATCCACAAATGAAGAGTTTCGAGGATTAATGGAGATAGTTGGTGTTGGTTTCCTTTTAGCCGTGTATGTTTCCTCAACAAAAGTTCTTGAATAGCTGCTTTAAAATTCTCACATGCTAACTGCAATATCTTAGTCATTTCAGAACCAGTCTTCATTGTCTTTTCTCATATGGGTTCTGTTTTTCCTGTTTCCTTTCATGTAGACCAATTTGGGATTATGTCTTAGGCACTGTGAATAATATGTTGTAGAGACTCTGGATGCTATTCTATTATGTTCTTCTGAAAACTTTTTTTTTTAAGCCGGCAGTAAAATTGGTTGAAAAAGCAACAAACTGTAATGGGCAGCAACTCAAATCTCAGTCCAATTGTTTTAGTCTTCACTTAGGCTGCTTGGAATCTTCATCGTTTATGGTTAGTTCAAAGTGTGGAGGTCAGCCACAGCATTTAGGCAGATTTTATATACAGAGTTTGGGGTTCCCCTTCTTTGGCTTTAAATTTTGGGGAATTTCCTTCTTACTTTTCAGAGGCAATGGATGCCCCCAAACTCTGTCCTCTGGTATCTCAAGCCAGTAAGACAGTGGATTTTTTTTTTCTTTTTTAAATTTTTTTTTTTTTTAAAGATGGGGTTTCACCATGATGACCAGGCTGGTTTTGAACTCCCGACCTCAGGTGATTCACCCACCTCAGCCTCCCAAAGTGCTAGGATTACAGGCGTGAGCCATGACACCCAGCCGATAATGGATTTTTTTTCAACTGGGTTTTTAGTCATTTGCCCCCATCCTCTACCCCTGTATGACACAGATGAGCCTGGCCTCCGGCCAAAAGCACCATTCCCTTTTTTCAAATGTTGACTCCCTGCCAGTACCTTCTTTCAATTGCTTTCAACTATTTTCTTTTTTCTTTTTTTTTTTTTTTTTGAGACGGAGTTTCTCTTTTGTTACCCAGGCTGCAGTGCAATGGCGTGATCTTGGCTCACCGCAACCTCTGCCTCCTGGGTTCAGGCAATTCTCCTGCTTCAGCCTCCTGAGTAGCTGGGATTACAGGCACGCGCCACCATGCCCAGCTAATTTTTTTTATTTTTAGTAGAGACAGGGTTTCACCATGTTGACCAGGATGGTCTTGATCTCTTGACCTCGTGATCCACCCACCTTGGCCTCCCAAAGTGCTGGGATTACAGGCGTGAGCCACCGTGCCCGGTCTTAACTATTTTCAACTAGCTGCATTCTATATTTTGCCCAAAGTGTACAGTTATCTGTGGAAATGTTAGTCTAAAGAAGGTATAAGACCATTGTCTGAAGTGGATGCTCTCACTTGAATGTAAAGAGCTGGTCTGAGGTTCTGTATAAGGGTGGGAGTTACAGCAGTAGGTGCCCTGCAGTGTCTGTGAGCAGGGAAGTGGTATGGCAGCTGGGAACATATCAAAAAATAAAAGCAATTTACTCATGGCTGAGGTGAGTGTTTCTGTGTAAATATCTACTGGGTGGAGTGATTGTAACCTTTTAAAATTTCCCTTCCACATCTGTGATACGAGTCCTGCAATGTCTGCTCTGCTTCCTCTTCAAGGCACAGCAACCATACTAGGAAGCCTCCCCCAAAAACAGCACCCCTTTTCCACAGAGAGCACTCCTCCAGATTTTATCTTGAATGAGGCTACCCTGTATCTATGGAGGAAGGTGAGGGATGACCAGCTGATAGGGAATGCACCCTTTAATTAGCTACTCTGACAAGAATTACATAGTTCCCTAGTGTAGAGATGAGCCAAGCTCCAAGTTTCCCCAGAGTTCCCTTGGGCATTCATCTGTAGTGGGTCTGACTTCAATTCCCCTGTTTTCACTTCTTCATTGGCTCGATCACATCTGGTTATCTTTGAAGAATTTCTCAAAATATATGACCTGCTGATGTCCTTCTCTCTAGCACTGTTACGATTTCATTCTTATTTTAACCACTTTTCTATTATTTCAGTAAAAGATTGGGAGGAAAGGAAGTTCAGTACAATAGGTCTTTTTACCCTAAATAGGTGTGGTATCAAATCCCTATTGACTCTTTTTGGTAGAATGACTTATTCTCCTTTGGGTGTATACCCAGTCATTGGATTGCTGGGTTGCATGGTAGTTCTATTTTTAGTTCTTTCACTAATCATCAGAGAAATGCAAATCAAAACCACAACGAGACAACCTCTCACACCAGTCAGAATGGCTACTATTAAAAAGTAAAAAAAATGGCCGGGCGCGGTGGCTCAAGCCTGTAATCCCAGCACTTTGGGAGGCCGAGGCGGGTGGATCACGAGGTCAAGAGATCGAGACCATCCTGGTCAACATGGTGAAACCCCGTCTCTACTAAAAATACAGAAAAAAATTAGCTGGGCATGGTGGCGCGTGCCTGTAATCCCAGCTACTCAGGAGGCTGAGGCAGGAGAATTGCCTGAACCCAGGAGGCGGAGGTTGCGGTGAGCCGAGATCGCGCCATTGCACTCCAGCCTGGGTAACAAGAGTGAAACTCCGTCTCAAAAAAAAAAAAAGTAAAAAAAAAATAACAGATGTTGGTGAGGCGGCAAAGAAAAGGAAATGCTTATGCACCGTTGGTGGGAATGTAATTTAGTTCAGCCACTGTGGAAGCAGCTGGAGATTTATTGCAAAGCTGAAAGCAGGGTTTCTTAAAGCAAGGTCAGGAACTGCCTACAGTGGAATTATGTGTGATACCTGTTAAAAAAGCAGATTGCTGGATCCACTGTAGGCTTGCTGAATCAAAATTTCTGGGATTGAGGCCTGGGAATCCGAATTGAACACATATCCTAGGGATTCTGCCTGCTCCATGGAGCGGGAGGCCCAGGTCTGCAGCCACAGTTTGAGCGGCTGCAGCTGTGGCCAGAAGAGTGGCTCTCCTGCCTCCGGCCTGCTCTATGGAGCAAAAGACCCAGTTCCACAGCCACAACTTGGGTGGCTGCGGCTGTGCCTGGGAGGGTGGGTCTCCTGCCTGCTCACAGGCTGTAAGAGCACAGAGATACCCAGATCTGCAGCCGTGGCTTGGGTGGTTGCAGAGGCACCCAAGGAGCTCTCACCCTAACTCAGAAGGGGCAGGGCTTCCACTTATCCCTAGCTCCCACTGGCCCTATGGAGCATGCAACCCTAGGGCTGCACCTTCCTGCTGCAGCTGGCATTAGGGCTGCAGCCACTCCAGATAGCCTGCCACTGCCATTAATGGTGTCCATCAACAGTGAATTAGATAAAGAAAATGTGGCATATATACATCACATGATAGAATACTATGCAGCCATAAAAAATGAATGAAATCATGTCTTTTGCAGCAACATGGATACAGCTGGAAGCCATTATCCTAACCAAGTTAATACAGGAACAGAAAAACAAATACCACCTATTCTCACTTATATCGGGAACTAAGCATTGGGTACACATGTACATAAAGATGGGAACAATAGACACTGAGGACTGCCAGTTGGCAGAAGGAAAGAGGAGGGTGAGGGTTGAAAAACTATTAGATACTATGCTTACTACCTGGGTGATGGAACCATTTATACCTCAAACCTCAGCATCACATACAATATCACCTGCACAGATCCCCCATGAATCTAAATAAAAGAAGAAATTTAATAATAAAAAAAATACTATGCAATAACCCCTAAGGTGAGTAGAACATGCAGGTTGGTCCACTTAATCAAGATTCTGTGAAGTAATTCAGAGATCTAAAACTACCTTAATTATGTAGGCATTAGGGGGTGGGTGGGTGGCTGGGTGTGTGTGTGTGTGTGTGTGTAGGGGGTGGGTGGGTGTGTGTGTGTGTTTTAAAAAAAGGAATCATAGAAGTTGGAAATTAGCTCAAATTTTTAAATGTAATCTTAATAAGTGTCACCTGAAGAGCAAAGGCACTCAAAGAATTAGGCCTGTTTTCAAGTGGTGGTTTGGAGAACAAAGAGTGATGGCTCCTTAAGAAGATAGACCATTCAAAATCATGGTTCCCAAAAGTCATTTTATTATGTTTACTGTGATCATATTTGCCAAGTCTGAACATGGAAAAATAAACTTTAAAAATCCATAACAAATATAACAAATAGAAGCGTTTGGCATAGCCTGGAAAATGTAAAGCCAAATTTTAATATGTGACCCTTTGTTGTTGTAACATCCAAAGCTACTCGCCATCACCATTTCTCTCTTCCACCCCTCTTACAAAGGTTATACAAAAGGAATCATATTTGAAGTAAAGAAAATGAATGGGGGAAAATAAAACTTCTATACTACTCCTTCAATCTTTAAAAAAAAAATGTATTTTTGTTTATTTTTTTCCTTACTTTTTTTTGGCAGTATCTTTTTACATATATGTCTGATCCACCTATAATTAAATTTTAAAATTTTATAAAAGAGGGCCAAGTCTTTTAAATCAACTTTTTGCCAAGTACTTTTGTGTTAGAAGTAACTATTCTTAGTGAAGTGGAAACATACATAGAAAACAGAAGAGGATAAAGTAGTGGAGCCAAACAGCATGAGTTCAAATCCCAGCTCTGCCACTTACTAGCCATAGGATCCTAGGCAAGTTACCTAACTTCTCTATACCTCAATTTCCTCACTTATAAAATGTGGATAATAATAGTACTTACCTCAAAAGAATTATGATGAAGAATAAGGAGTTAATATTTGTGAACTCCATAGTAAACCCCATACTAACTGGTTGACTTCAAGCAGTTCTGGCCATTCCCATGAAGTCAGACTACAAAGCAGGTTTCCCAGGATGGAAAAACATGCATTCTCCCTCCCACAAGCCAACAGAAAATCATGAATGGCCTTTTCTCAAAGGACACAAATCCTGAGTACGGTGGGCTAGAAAATTTTCCAAGTTACTTAAAGTCACTTTTTCATCTCCTTTCTCCTTCCTACACAGATATTCTTGCTGGCCTCTTGAGCGCACCATTCAGTCTAGGATATTTTTAATGTACAAAATTACCAGCCTTGGTCTTCTGAAAGACTGACAGGGACAGACTGAGATAAGAAAAGAATGTATTTCCTGTTTAGGATGAAGTTCAAAACATTAAACATATAAACACATAAAACAATTAGAGAAACCATACATAATGGTGCAACCTAACATTGAATACTGCGGCACAGGCTTTAAGCATTATAGATTTCTTCTTCCTGATGGTACGATTCAATTCGACATGCCACTTTTTTTGAATAATTATTATCACTTGTGTACCTGAGTGTAATCACGAACACAAGAGGAATTTTTTTTTTTAACTCAAACAGTAGAACATTTTCAAGAAATTTCAGAACACGTTGGGCATGGAAAGCATTGTGAAAGATTCCAGAGGGGGAACACTATGTCCTACAAAGGAAAAAGGATGTAATTTCTTATTAGAACACCTAGATGCTAAAACTTCAACTTTCTGAGAAAAATAATTATGGACCTAACATTCTACAGTCAGTAAAAATATCAATCAAGTAAGAAAGTGAGAGGGAAAAAATAAAGTCACTTTCCAGCATGCAAAAACTCAGCAAGTTGATTTCTCACGCACCCTTTTGAGAAAATTATTTGAAGAGGTTCTCCAGCCAGAACAAGAATTAAATCCAAGAAATATAAAAACTCGAGATCCCAGAACACTGACTCCAACCCAGGACTTGGGTGAAAAAAAGCCAGGATGACAATTTGGCAACCAGCCCAGAGAGCAGCTGGTCCAAATTGTGATAAGAAGTCAGATGGTTCTGGGAACTCCATCTTCAACTATTACATTACATTCCTTATCACAGATGGAATATGTTTAAGGAAGACGGGTAATCTTAGTGATTTGATGAAGACATATAATAAAACATTTTAAAAGACACTTTAAAACCATAGGATAGTGAGCAATGGTAACACAATCACAATAATAGAAATACTGTGTATTGATATTTTTGATTTTAGATTCAATCAATGAATAAAGTATGCAAGGATTAATTATGATTACAGAAGAGATGACAAAAGCTGGCAAAAGTTGTGGGGGGTGGAAGAATGGTGCACGAAGAAGAGTGAGAAAACAAGTAGAGGGAAGGAGGCCTAATTTACTCATCCTACTAATAATAGCTAATATGGGGTACTTAACCATGCACTCATTCAGAGATAAACATGAATTAATTCAGCTAATCTCCCAAAATGAGAAAACTGAGATGTATTACTCAGAGTTCTCTTAGAGGACAGAACTAACAGGATATATATAAAGGGGAGTTTATTAAGTATTAACTTATACAATCACAAGATCCCACAATAGGCTGTCTGCAGTCTGAGGCACAAGGAGAGCCAGTTCAAGTCCCAAAATGGAAGAACGTGGAGTTCAATGTTCAAGGGCAGGACGCATCCAGCACGTGGAAAGATGTAGGCTGGGAGGCTAGGCCCGTCTCTTGGCTCTACGTGTTTCTGCCTGCTTTATATTCACTGGTGGCGAAGAGATAGTGCCCAGCCGATGAAGGGTGGGTCTGCTTTCCCCAGTCCACTGACTCAAATGTTAATCTCCTTTGGCAGCACCCTCACAGACATACCCAGGATCAGTATTGCATCCTTCAATCCAATTAAGTTGACACTCATTATTAACCATCACATGAGACATAGAGAAGTACCTTACTTTCTATAATCTATTGCCTTGTACTTCATAGAAGAAAGTCAAAGAGATACAAAAGATAGTTTGTGATAGATCAGTAAACTAAGATTTGTACTTTTTTTTTTTTTTTTTTTTTTTTTTTTTTTTTTTTTTTTTTTTTTTTTTTTTTTTTTTTTTTATTTTGAGATGGAGTCTCACTCTGTTGCCCAGGCTGGAGTGCAGTGGCACAATCTCAGCTCACTACAACCTCTGCCTTCCAGGTTCAAGCAATTATCCTGCCTCAGCCTCCCAAGTAGTAGCTGGGACTACAGGTGTATGCTGCCATGCCCGGCTAATTTTGTATTTTAGTAGAGACAAGGTTTCACCATGTTGGGCAGGCTGGTCTGAAACTCCTGAGCTCAGGCAATCTTCCCACCTTGGTCTTCCAAAATGCTAGGGTTAGAGCTGTGAGCCACTGCACCTGGCCTGTATATATTATTTCTAAAACCATTATATATCTACTAAAGACATAATGGCATAAAACAGTATGTATATGACCTTGGTGACTTTTTATAACTACGGTAATTAAATCAGTTTTGTACAGGCTTATCAATAAACAAAGCAATGAAGGGAAAATAATATAAATTTTAGAAACATATTTAAATGCATGTAGAAAAATTAATATATGCTAAAGGTAGTATTTCAGTGAAGACAAAATGGATTTAGGCAACTTGGATCTCCACAAAAAACAGTTTTTAGATGAATCATCTATTTATATTTTTAAATGAAATGATATACACTATGCCAAGAAAACATAAGTATGTATATATATAATTTTGGAGTAGAAAAAGCTTCTTAAAGTCTTTTTTAAACTTAGAAGTTATAATTGATGAGATAATAAAACTACATATGTATTAAAAACTAGAGCATGGAACAAAATACTATAAACAAAGGTAACAGATGAAAAACCAAGAAAAAAACTGAAACGTATATGACAGTAGGCTCTTTCTTTCATCACAGATAAGGAGCTATTGAAGTTAATAAGAAGAAGGCCAGCAACCCAATGAAAAACAAGCCAGGGATAGTACACAGAGAAGAAAATAGAAGTCCCTTCTGAATAAAAATCTTGTTTGCAGTATGAAATGCAGAAGAACTACCCAGAGAATCAACAACTTTTTGTGTGCATTGGATGTGGCAGCTAAACCAATATTAACAACCCTCCTGAAAGCACCTTCAATGGATTGGAAGGAGAAAGCAAGAATCATTGGGATGATAAACTAATGGAGCATAAGAAAGAAAAAACAGGCCAGGCACGGTGGTTCACACCTGTGATTCCAGCATTTTGGGAGGCCAAGGTGGGTGGATCACAAGGTCAGGAGTTCAAGACTAGCCTGGCCAATATGATGAAACCCCGTCTCTACTAAAAATAGAAAAATTAGCTGGGCGTGATGGATCTTGGATACCAGCTCAACCACAGCAAGATAGGGCCCTGGTCAGAGTTGTGAGGCCCCTATTCCAGGCCTTGGCTCCCAGATGACACTTCTAGACACACCTTGGGCCCAAAGGGAACCCACAGTATTGAAGGAAAGGACCCAGTGCTGGCAGCATTCATCACCTGCTAACTGAAGAGCCCTTGGGCCCCAAATAACCAGCAGCAATACCCAGGTACTACATTGAGTGCCTTGGGTGAGCGTCTTAGACTTGCTGGTTTCAGGTGAGACTTGGCAAATTACCAGCTGTGGTACCAGCTGTGGTAGCTACAGGACAACACTCTTCTGCCTGAGAAAAGCAGAGAGAAAAGTAACAGGGACTTTGTCTTGCACCTTATGTACCAGCACAGCCACAGAGGAGTAGAGTAACAAGTGGGCTCTTGGAGTCCCCAATTCCTTGACTCTTAGATGACATTTCTTGACCTGCCCTGGGCCAGAGGGGAGCACAATGCCCTGAAGGGTGAGTCCTAGGCCAGGCAGCATTTACCATAAGCAGACTTAAGAGACCTTGAGCCCTAAGGGAACATCTGCGGTAGTCTGACAGTATTCCTCGTGGCCTGTAGTGGTGGTGGCTATGAAGTGAGACTGCTCTACCTTTGAAAAGTAAAGGGAAAAGTGGGAAGGACTGCATCTTATGGGATGAGTGCCAGCTCAAACACAGTACAATAGAACATCAGATGGACTTCTAAGGTCTTTGACTCTAGTTTCTGATTCTGAGATGGCATCTCTGGACACACCCAGGGCCTGGGGGACCTCACCACCCTGAAGGGTAGGACATAGGCCTGGCTGACTTTCCCAGTGGCTGATTGGAGGGCCCCAGGGTCTTGAATGAACATAGGCAGTAGCCATGGAATGGTTACAGCAGGCCTTAGGCAGGACCCAGTGCTCTGCTGGCTTCAGGTCTGACCCAGCATAGTCATAGTTGTGGTGTCCACAGGGATGCTTGTGTTGCTCCACCCCCAGCTTTCAGTGGCTGAGAACAGCTTTAAGTGGCTCCATTTGTTTGGAGGAAAGAGAAGAGAACAAGAGTGCTCTGCCTGGTAATCCAGAGAATTCTCCTGGATCTGGTCCAAGATCATCAAGGTGGTACTTTTATGAGTCTGCAAAAACCATGGCATCACTGGGCTCGGGGTGCCCTCTAAAGCTGCTTGACAAAATTCAACATCCCTTCATTATTAAAAAACGTTCAGAAAATGGGAATAAAAAGAGCATACCTCGACGTAAAAAAAAGCCATATATGACAGATGCACAGCGAGTATCATACTGAATGGGGAAGAACTGAAAGCCTTTCCTCTAAGATCTGGAATGCAACAAGAATGCTGTCACCGCTGCTATTCAACATAGTACTGGGATTTCTAGCTAGAGCAATCAAACAAGAGAAAGCTATAAAGGGCATCCAAACTGGAAAGGAAGAAGTCAAATTATCGTTGTTTGCAGGTGACATAATTTCATATTTGGAAAAACCTAGACTCCACAATAAAACTATTAGAACTGATAAACAAATTGAGTAAAGTTGCAGGATATAAAATCAATATACAAAAATCGATCGCATTCTACATGCCAATAGCTAACAATGTGAAAAACAACTTTAAAAAGTAATCCCATTTACAATAGCCACACAAAAATTAAATACTTAGTAACTAAACCAAAGAAGTGAAATATCTCTGTAATGAATAGTATAAAATACTGATGAAAGAAATTGAAGAAGACATCAAGAAATGGAAATATTTAATGTTCATGGATTAGAAGAATCAATATTATTAAAATGTCCACACTACCCAAAGCAATCTACAGATTCAATGCAATCCCTACCAAAACACCAATGACATTCCTAACAAAAATAAAAAAATCAATTATAAAATTCATATGGAACCACCAGAATAGCCAAAGCTATCCTAAGCAAAAAGAACAAAACTGGAGGAATCATATTACTTGACTTCAAATTATACTATAAAGCTATAATAAACAAGACAGCGTGGCACTGGCATAAAAACAAACACATACACGAATGGAACAAGACAGAGAACCCAGAAACAAAGTCACACACCTACAGTGAACTCGTTTTCAACAAAGGTGCCAAGACCATACACTGGAGTTCAGTCTCTTCAATAAACAGTGCTGGGAAAACTGGGTATCTATACACAAAAGAATGAAGCTAGACCCCTACCTCTTTTCATATACAAAAATCAAATCAAAATGGATTAAAGACTTAAATTTAAAACCTCAAATTATAAAACTACTATAAGATAACATTGGGGAAACTCTCTAGGACATTGGTCTGAGCAAAAATTTCTTGAGCAATATCCCACAAGCACAGGCAACCAAAGTAAAAATGGACAAATGGGATCACATCATGTTAAAAAGCTTCTGCACAGCAAAGGATACAATCAACAAAGTGAAAACACAACCTATAGAATGGGAGAAAATATTTGCAAACTACCCATCCAACAAAGGATTAATAACCAGAATATATAAGGAGCTCAAACTCTATAGAAAAAAAATCTAATAATCCGATGAAAAAATAGGCAAAGATTTGAGCAGACATTTCTCAAAAGACATACAAATGGCAAACAGGCATATGAAAAGATGCTCAACATCACTGATCATCAAAGAAATGTGAATCAAAACCACAATGAGATGTCATCTCACCCCAGTTAAAATGGCTTATATCCAAAGATAGGCAATAACACATGCTGATAAGGATGTGGAGAAAGGGAAACTTTTGTATACTAATGGTGGGAATGCAAATTAGTACAACCACTATAAAGAACAGTTTGGAGGTTCCTCAAAAGCTAAAAATTGAGCTACCATATGACCCAGCAATCCCACTGCTGGGTATATATTCAAAAGAAAGGAAATCAATATACCATAGAGATGTACTCCTATATTTGTTGCAGCCCTATCTACAATAGGTAAGATTTGGAAACAACCTAAGTAGCCATCAATAAATGAATAGAAAAATGAAATGTGGTACATATACACAATTCAGTCAGAAAAAGAAAGAGATCTCATCATTTGCAAACAACATGGAAGGAACTGGAGATTATTATGTTAAGTGAAATAAGACAGGCACAGAAAGACATACATTGGATGTTCTCACTTATTTGTGAGATCTAAAAATCAAAATGATTGAACTCAAAAACATAGAGAGCAGAAGGATGGTTACTCGAGACTGGGAAGGGTAGTCAGGGGTAGGAGAGAGGTGGGGATTGTTAGCGAGTACATAAAAATTAGAAAGAATGAATAAGACCTACTATTTGATAATATGACAGGGTGACTATAGTTGACAGTAAGTTAATTGTATATTTTAAAATGACTTAAAGAGTGTAACTGAATTTTTTTTACTCAAAGGTTAAACGCTTCAGGGGATGGATATCCTATTCTCCATGATGTGCTTACTTCACATTGCATGCCTGTATCAATGCATCTTACGAACCTCATAAATATATACACCTACTGTGTACTCACCAATATTAAAAATAAAAAAAGATAAAGTTTAAAAAAAGGGAAGAGGCTGACATTAAGAAAGCCAAGTGATTAGTTGTGAATTTCAAGCCGGGCAAGGAGAAAAGAGAAGTGGAATGAATGTGAGGCTGACACAAAGGGGAAGATGGACAGACAGTCCGATCAGAGGTTTTTATGAGGTTAAATGGAGTTTTGGCATGCAAAAGCCAAAAGAACGAAAGGTTTTGTCAGTTACTGGAACTTTAGACTTTGATTTCTAAGACGATTCAAACTCCCATTTACAAAGTGTAACACAATGAACGGGTAACTGAATTGAAGTGAAAACAAAGTCATTGGAGTTGAATTCAAGCAATAATAATATTTTGGATGGATCAACTAGTAGACCATTAGAAGTCTACAGGGTAATGGCAGCAACTTAGGAGCTTAAAGAACTAAGACCCAACAGCTGACATCATCAGAGAGGTCAACAGATGACACAGAGAAGGCATTTTTAGCAAGGAATACTTCTTGGAGAAGAGCAGAAGTAAAGATCCTGAGTTTTGCAAGGTTATGATGTTTAGGATATCAGAGCTGGAATTAAACTTCAAATTTTCAAGTTTCTGGTAGTTAGTAGATCTACTTACAACACCTATTTCATAAGGTTCTTGTGACAATCCAGTTAGATGACATATAAATAACCTAGTGCAGTGGTAGCTAGAATTATAATTAGTATAATTCACCTTGTTATGAACTCCTGGGAGTAGAGAGGAAACGTCATTAATCACATCCCACATTTTCATTTGGGGGATAGGATGCTGGAAAACAGAGTAAGGGACCTGCTGAATTATGTCACCATTCCGTGATAGGTCTAGATTCTAAAACTGGTTCCTTATTCCCAACACTGAATTTAGTTTATTCTGAACAAGACAAGTTGCATTTGTTTAAAAAAAAAAAAAAAAAACTTCCTAAATGCATATAGGTAAAGAGAAATAAATCTGCCTTGAGCTTCACATGGGCAAGAGAACATATCAGCTTAAGGAATAAAACAAATAAAATAAGTCCTTAAAAAGTTTTAAGAAATATAGTAAAGAGCTATAAGACAGGATGATATAGCTCAAAATTGTTTTATTGGTCAATTTTACCATCTTGATACAAAATGTACTACTAGAAGCTTAAAAACCGCATGTCTTTTGAATTTTAATGAATCTTTTTGAAATTTAATTACAGATTGAAGTTAGATAAATGGGTTGGTGGAATACAGGTCTAAATACTCATTATGTGTCCATTAATTAAACTACTTATTATTAAATTAACTTGTTGATGAATTACAATTAAAATTTTTTCATTTTGTAATAGACCTAGTTCATGGTCCCAGTTGTATATGATACAGGTGAATACTAATTTATAGCTCAACAACTATCATTTACTCTTTAAAGCACAAGTGTATATTATTCAATTATGTATCTATAAAAGAATTTGTCAGGCCGGGCGCGATGGCTCATGCCTGTAATCCCAGCACTTTGGGAGGCCGAGGCGGGTGGATCACGAGGTCAAGAGATCGAGACCATCCTGGTCAACATGGTGAAACCCCGTCTCTACTAAAAATACAAAAAATCAGCTGGACATGGTGGCGCGTGCCTGTAGTCCCAGCTACTCAGGAGACTGAGGCAGGAGAATTGCCTGAACCCAGGAGGCGGAGGTTGTAGTGAGCCGAGATCGCGCCATTGCACTCCAGCCTGGGTAACAAGAGCGAAGCTCCGTCTCAAGAAAAAAAAAAAAAAAAAAAAAGAATTTGTCTTAGACTCACTCAATGGCTATCTTTTGATGCAATAAGGCAGAGATCTGAGCAAAAGTTGATCACTGTGATTGAGGGAGTGGATAATTTGGCTCCTTTTCTTCAAGAGCATCTTTTTTCTTCAACCTCCTCCTTTTCTTCAAGGGCTTTTTGAAGAAAAAAGTCATTATTACTTGAAAAATCACTTTTATATTATTCTTTAATTTTAGAAAAATTGGTTTTTTTTTTTCTTTTTGTGTACAGTTCTCTAATTTTTTTTTTTTTTGGAGACGGAGTTTCACTCATGTTACCCAGGCTGGAGTGCAATGGCGCGATCTGGGCTCACCGCAACCTCCACCTCCTGGGTTCAGGCAATTCTCCTGCCTCAGCCTCCTGAGTAGCTGGGATTACAGGCACGCACCACCATGCCCAGCTAATTTTTTGTATTTTTAGTAGAGACGGGGTTTCACCATGTTGACCAGGATGGTCTCGATCTCTTGACCTCGTGATCCACCCGCCTCGGCCTCCCAAAGTGCTGGGATTACAGGCGTGAGCCACCGTGCCCGGCCGACATTCTCTAAATTTTAACACATGTATAGATTCCTGTATCTACAATCATAATCAGGACATAAAACAGTTCCATCACTCCCCCAAAAAATCCCTCATGTCATTTCTTTTTCGTCACCTCCTTTCCCATAATTCCAGACAACCACTAATCTGTTCTCCATCTTTATAGTTTTGTCTTTCTGAGGCAGCCATATAAATAGAATCATACAGTAGACTTTTCTAAGACCGAACGAAACAGAATCCCTAGGCTAGCAAATGACTGATGTCACAAAATCATGCCATTAATAAAAATGCCATTTTTTAAAGTTTTACTGCCTTTTTCTTACTATATTGCACCAGATATTGTTTTTCAATCTAGAAAGTACTAAGAACTCCAAAGACTCCCCACTCCACCTGCTTTCTCTCAACAGTCTTAATCACAGACAATTGTCAGTATCTGTAAGATCCACGTTAGCTTTCATCATGTAGGGCTGAGTCTGGGACATTTTAGTCACTAAATTAGTATTTCTCAGAGCCCAGGGCCTCTTAAATGTCTCGTTACCATGAGAGGGTATAACTTCAGTGGCATCAGTATATAGAAGCTTCCTATTGTTCCAACTCTTGTAAATATCCTTGTTATATATACTTGTCACAATGGTCTAACTATGGTGACACAGAAGCTAGGGCCCACAGTCTTTCCCAAATGTTTCTGAGGTTGCTCAGAGGATGCAACCACTAGTTTGTGGGTATAGTCTGCCATCTACAGTCCACAGGTGGTCTTTGCATGCTTGCTTTCATAGCAATTTAAAAATGTAATTTGATGAAAATAATGTTTTGGTGTCTCTTGTGAAAGAATGGAATAGTGCATCTGGATTTCTCATCCACAATCTGATAATCTGACTCCCTCATTCAAAACATTATACCTAGCTAAACTCACTGTCCAAATTCCCTTAATATTGGGCCAGAATTTCAGTTTTATTGATCTAAAGAAAAAAATATTTGGAAGTGAGTTACATCAGTCTAATTCTGGGGTAGCTTACATGGTTTGAGGTTTGTATGTTTAATTTACACACTTTGAGTTTCAATTAAGGTCCCCAGCTGTTGGGGAAAAAAAAAAAACTTTTCCTAGTGTAGATTTAAATTCTGTGGTCAGAAATGCAGAAGGAAAAGGTAGAAAAACAAGTAGATCAAGTCTTTGCAATTTTATTTCTCTTTTCCTGAAACCTCTGCCTCCCATTTCTTCACCAGATTCTTTTATTATCAAGATTCAGGCCTCAATTCAAATGTCACCTTCTAGAGAGGCTTTCTCTGACCAACTGGGTAAATTGGCTACTCTGCCCTTCTCATCCCCATTACTTTCTAGCCTATTACCCTGATTTTATTTTTTATTTTTTTTTGTTCCATTTATTTATTTTATTGCATTTTAAGTTTTGGGGTACATGTGAAGAACATGCAAGATTGTTGCATAGGTACACACATGGCAGTGTGATTTGCTGCCTTCTTCCCCATCACCTACATCTGGCATCTCTCCCCTTGCTATCTCTCCCCAACTCCGCACCCCCCTGATTTTATTTCTTGATACCACTTAGCACTAACTTAAACCATCTGATTCAATCAGATGTCTATATATTTATTGTCTTTATTCCCTCCCCCTCACCCACTAGAGCAAGGGCCTTTTCTTGTTCACTACTACATCTCCAATACTTGAAACAGAACCTGACCCATAATAAGGACTTTAAAAACATTGGTTGAAAAAAAATTAATAGATACAATTATTTGGTGACTCCAGCCATCTAGAGATTTGGTTTGGTCTGGTTAGAAAACTCTACAACATCATGAATGCTCACCTCAAGTATCTCTGAACTATGGGGAACTCCTGAAACCACTGCAATGTACTGGGAAGAGTTTTATGAGCAGCCCATCCTGGGAGTTTTTGAGAGCACTGTTTTAATTGCTAGAGGAAAATAGCTTTGTATGTTGGGTTAAAAGCAAATTTGAGATTGTGATCTGATAAAAAATGTTAATGTAAGATTCGAAAACTTGGACTCTGATCCCTAGATTTAAGAGGACCTCTAACAATAATTGTCCCCAGAGTGCCAGTTTCAGGTAAGAAGGAGTAAGCATGCTTCACACCTTTTCTCACACTGAATATAATTACAAAACCTGGACAGAAGGCAAGAACACGTATTTGAAGACTGAAAAGTAAGTAACAGCAGCCAGATTTTGTAGTATCATTAATCTAAATTTACACATATCAATCATAACATGAATGTAAATGATCTAAACATACTAATTTGAAAATAGAAATTTTCCCTAAGCTCATCAAGATACATTTTATATATACAAGTTATATGTAAAAACTTCTTTTATGGCTGGGCACAGTGGCTCACGCCTATAATCCCAGCACTTTGGGATGCCAAGGTGGATGGATCACCTGAGGTCAGGATTTGAGACCAGCCTGACCAATATGGAGAAACCCCATCTCTACTAAAAATACAAAATTAGCTGAGCGTGGTGGTGGCTGCCTGTAATCCCAGCTACTCAGGTGGCTGAGGCAGGAGAATTGCTTGAACCTGGGAGGCAGAGGTTGCGGTGAGCTAAGATTGCGCCATTGCACTCCAGCCTGGGCAACAAGAGCAAAATTCTGTCTCAAAAAAAAAAAAAAACTTATTTTACATGTCAATCAGACCTCAATAAAGTGAGTTTTTGTTTTTAAATAAATTGTCAAAATGGATTTTTAAAAACCATGACCCAACCCTATGCTATTTACAAGAAACACACTCAAATATAATACACATTGATTAAAAGTTTGGATGTGTGCCTGCAGTTCCAGCTACCCAAGAGGCTGAAACAGAAGGATCACTTGAGCCCAGGAGTTCAAGACTGCAGTAGACTATGATTATGCCACTGTACTCCAACTTGGACAACAGAGCAAAACTCCATCTCTTACAAATAAATACATAAAATAAAATGATGGGAAAATTTACATATTCTCAATAGGAGTGCAAACATGTATTCCGTATCAAGTAAGTATCACACCATTCATTTGTGTATTTATTCACCAAATATTTACTGAAAATATACTAGGTTCAAGACATAATGCTGAACATTTTTATATAATCTTAAAAACCATATTTAAGAATGAATTATGTTAATCAGGAGACCAGAAGATAGTACCTGAATCAGAGTAGATAGGTAGAAATTATAAAAACAAATAAATAAAATAAAATAAAATCCTACAATCCAATACTCAAGATAGCTTTTGATCTATAAAGGCAAAATTTCCATATGTGCATCAAGATCGTCAGGCACCTGTAATCCCAGCACTTTGGGAGGCCGAGGCGGGTGGATCACGAGGTCAAGAGATCGAGACCATCCCGGTCAACATGGTGAAACCCCGTACTCTACTAAAAGTACAAAAAATTAGCTGGGCATGGTGGCGCACGCCTGTCGTCCCAGCTACTCGGGAGGCTGAGGCAGGAGAATTGCTTGAACCCGGGAGGCGGAGGTTGCGGTGAGCCAAGATCGCGCCATTGCACTCCAGCCTGGGTAACAAGAGCGAAACTCCGTCTCAAAAAAAAAAAAAAAAAAAAAAAAAAAAAAAAAAAAAAAAAAAAAAAAAAAAAAAAAAGATCGTCAGGCAAATTCATTAAATGGAAATAAAATGGAGGGAGCAAAATCAGTTGAATAAAGGAAATAATTATACTCTTTATTGAGTTGTACATCCTTCTTTTAAATAAGGATGTTTAACAAAATTGAAGTAGCAAATACAGTAATCAGTCCACCAGTGTCACAAGGAAAATAGCATTAAAATTAGAGGAGAAGTTAACACCAAGTTAGGAATCCTCATTGATGGAGGGTATTATGTGTATCTTCTATTCTGTTTTTTGTTAAATAGATATACTTTTCTTTAATGTAGGGTTTTTGTTTTGTTTTGTTTTTACCATTTCTACCCCTCCCAGTCTGATCCAGTTACCATCATCTGGGCTCCTAACTAATGCATTCTTAAATATGTCTTTTAAGATTTTGAGTTACTATCTAAAAATGTGAAGAACATAACATTATACCTTAAATTCAGTAGATTTTCAATAAATATTTGATGAATGAATTTTCAAATGAATGACATACTTGTTTGATATGAAATACGTGTTTGCTTTCCTATTAGTACTTAGAGATCCCAGAAACATTAAGTTGGATATTGCTACAGTCTTAGGAGAATAATGAAAAACTCTTTCAAAGCACTTACCAAGTGTCAGAGACTGTTGTTCTAAGTGCTTCATAAATATTTACTGCTCTAGTCTTAACAAACATATTAAAAAGCTGTTATCACTAGCCTCATTTCTAGATGAGAAAACTGAGGCACAAAGGGTTTTAATAACTTGCTTAAATTCTGCTTTCTTGAAGAACTAGTAAATGCTAGACATGGGATTCAATGTCACGTAGTCTGGTTCCAAAGTTCCCACTCTGAACTGCTACTGAGTTTGTATTCCAGTAGATGTCTAAGTTGAAAGTGCATCAGAATCACATTCAACTTTTTTTTTTTTTTTTTTTTTTTGAGACGGAGTTTCACTCTTGCTACCCAGGCTAGAGTGCAATGGCGCGATCTCGGCTCACCGCAACCTCCGCCTCCTGGGTTCAGGCAATTCTCCTGCCTCAACCTCCTGAGTAGCTGGGATTACAGGCACACACCACCATGCCCAGCTAATGTTTTTTGTATTTTTAGTAGAGAGGGGGTTTCACCATGTTGACCAGGATGGTCTCGATCTCTTGACCTCGTGATCTACCCGCCTCGGCCTCCCAAAGTGCTGGGATTACAGGCGTGAGCCACCACATTCAACTTTTTGAAACAGATTTCTGGGTCCTCTCCACAGAGACTCTAATTCAGCTGGTCTAGGGTTAATTCTGAAAATTTGCTGATCTAACAAGTTCCCAGGTGATACTGATTCTTTTGGTCCGAGGTACTGATGTATACTTGAGAAGAAATCAAATTGCTACTGTGGGCATTTCTTCTGTCTAATCCACTCCAGCTGAAGATAGAGGTTTCTGATTCTGACTGGATATACTTAGACTCTATATGTACACTGAGATATGAGAGCCTAGTATATTTAGGTAAAGTATGATTCCATATTCTTTCTCCCTACTATTTGATTTTACAAGGTATTTTCTACCTTGTGATGATAACAAAGTCATGCCTAGATTCTGGTCCTTACCCCCAAATAAAATGATACTATTGATATGGTTTGGCTGTGTCCCCACCCAAAATCTCATGTTGAATTGTAATTGCCATAATCTCCATAATCCCCACCTGTCAAGGGAGAGATGAGGTAGAGGTAATTGAATTATGGGGATGGTTTCCCCCATGTTGTTCTCATGATAGTGAGTGAGCTCTCATGAGATCTGATGGTTTTATAAACATTTGGCAGTTCCTTCTGTGTTCATTCTCCTTCCTGCCACCTTGTGAAGAAAGTGCCTTGTGTAAGTTTCCCGAGGCCTCCCCAGCCATGCTAAACTGTGAGTCAATTAAACCTCTTTCCTTTTTAAATTACCCAGTTTCGGGCAGTTCTTTATAGCAGTGTGAAAATGGACTAATATAACTATGAAATGGCCACTCAGTGGTCAGTTAATGACCACTGAGACTTTCTGTTGATTTCTTATTACCCATATTCAATTTTATCTAAGCTTTGCAGCAATTAGAAAATGATAAAATTCTGAAAAATATTTCTTGCTGTTTCATTTTGTTCAAGATCAAAAATTTTGATATTATACAAAAGCACAGTGAAATTAAGAAACTTTTTTTGTAATGCTGCCACAAAAAGTTAATTGTGGTAGATTCCAATATAGTGCTTCTCATCATTTTTTGATTCATGTTTATTTGTTAGAAAAAAAAAGGAACAAGATATATTAAAAGACCTCAGCAAATTGTGTTTGAAAAGACTCATTGGAGATAAAGGTGAGCTGGCCTGAAGCTTCCCTGTGTTGGACTAAGACCCTTTTACAAATTGCGTCATTCAGGACATAACTGTGCCAAGAGGCCTGTTTCCAAAAGACACTGATCAACAAAAGCCCAAGTTTTCTTAACATGACATTATGAATTTGCTGCTTGTTAAGGAGATAAGAATTATGCTGACTAAATAGTTATGCTTTCAGCCATGAAGAATTTCTCCTATTCTCAGTGTTCAGATTATCTGTCATTAATCTGATCAAAAAGTTTGGAGATATGCAGGTTCATACTAAGATGTGTCTAATGCCTGGATTGTTTTATTAATACAAGCATCCAAAGTGGGCTCTTGCTTTACCTAATTTAGCTATCTATAGTAACTTGATCATCAAAATTCCATTTTGTGCAATGACAAGTAGAAAGTACTGTACAAATTCTCTGACATGCTCGTCAATATCAGCTTTGAACTATAAACCAGAACACTGCCCATGGCAGCATGAAGGTTACAAAGCAGTGAATCTTTTCCTTTCTAAATAGGCTGCTTTACAAAGAGAATAATTGTACTGAACAGATAGCAATGCAGAACAGAGTAGGAAGAGAAGAGGGTCATCAGCGTAGGAAGTGAAGGGCTGGGAGAGAGACAATTATCTACTTATTTATTTTTATGAATTTTGGTTTTAAACCTTTACTACTGGAGATATTAACCAATTCTCATTCTGGCTACTTAAGACTTTCTGATGCCAGAAAAGGGTGGAATAGGGAGAAAACACCTTCTTTTGATTAGAAATAGAAATATCATATTTGTTTGTTTTCTTTGTTCTTTTTATCAGCAGAGCCAGTGTGCTGCTATTGTTTGCTGCCTAACAAAAATGAAATCAAGGCTTTCACTGAGCAGTCTGCCAAATGTTGAATCGACAGCCCAGCTTCTGCAACAGCTTGCTTTAATGACCCTAGACAGCTTCTATTTGAATCATATACTGGGTCACAAGGAAGAAATAGGGATAACGGAAAGCAGGATGGGACAGAAACTAAATTAGCGCTTTGAAGGCTATTTGGGCTGCTGTCAAAGCAGTTCCTCAGGGAAGCAGAATCATTTATTAGCTTCCTACGACATGTGTTTTGCAGTTATTTCATGTGTTATGGTAAAAATTAATGTTTTGTAAAAACTCCATCCTTCTCATTCAACAGAGTATATTCAATCAGTCTAAACAAATCCTTTTATGATCTTCATAATTTATCTGGGAATTTTGATTTATTGATTCTTAAAACTGTGGTGACCCTATCTGACTAGTGCAAAGTTTTTACGTAAATCTGATAAGCAGCTTCTCTTCAGAGGCCTGTTTGAGTACCGGGTGTTACATGGTTCACCCTGGCTCCACATCAGGCAGAACTGAAATTTACCACTCACAGTCTGAGCTGCTAGAAACCTTAGTGAGACCCCAGGACTGTAAGTTAACAGGAATGATCTGTAATAATGATTGTGGTATTCCTAGCTGGCCACTGGTGAACCAAACAGAGGCAGTGGGGCTTTCTTTTGGACAGCCAACTCACTACTCCATTCCACCTGCTTTGTCATACTGGATTCATCATTTCCAGGAAAACTTCAGTGGAAAAATTATTCAAGAGCATATCCTGATGAGAGAGCAACAAGGAATATTTGGTTCCCCCTCCATGAGAACCACTCTAATAATCTAAAATTGTATAATCAAAATGCCACTGAAGTCAGCAGACTCTTAAGAATGACATTAATTGGGGTGTTGTTGTAATAAATGTTGGCTGAGAGATGGACTGACTATGTAGAAGGCCTTTTTAACAGTTGATGGTTGAATGCCTTTGATCATTTTCTATACAAAAGTCCCCTTGAGTAAAGTTGGGTAGGGTGATAAAAGTGAGGCAAAAAGAAAAAAATATTAAAGCTGGAGAGGAAAAGAAAGACAGGTATATTAAACACTTTTTGGAGATAAAACTAGAAATCCCTGCCCATATTTTGTATAGGTCATCACCACTGCTAACTGCCCAGGTAGTAATAGATCCACCTGCTCCCTTCTTAAAATATTGAGAGAGTGTTCCCATTGTTGAGCTAGGTTTTGCCTTTTCTTAAGACATCTTTTACCAAATGGAAGAGGAGGTATGTGAGTTAAGGGGTGAAGCTAAGGGAAAAAAAGGAAAGAGCCCCTAGCTTCCAGGACCTACCTGATTTCTTCATCTACCTGCTGTCACGTACACTTGGACCTGTGTTCATGTCAACTGATTATGTAATAAATTAACTCAAACACTAAGATACAGCCATTTTACTTAAAAAAAAAAAAAAACTATGAAAATCCCTTCTTTAATCCATGAACTTCAATGCTACAATTTAATTTTAGTTGATTTTAGATTATTTTGCAGTTTTACTTCCCCTTTGTCATTTATTTGCTTTCACTAGAAATAGACTATTTACTTTCCATTTCTTTTAGTCCTAATTTAGCCTACAGATGGACTAGAACTGAGGAAGACTACAGATGTGGGCAAGTCATATTTTCTGTTATTTAAAATTTCATACTCATAGACATGATGTTTTTGAGGAGATAATTTATTTGTAGGGCAGATTTTAATAAAAAGAATATAGTATTATAAAATTTATATTTATAAGAATAAAATACCAGTTGTAAGTCATGATATTCTGAGAAAATGCTCTATGAACAAAGTGCGAAAAACTTGTACTGTCTTTCCTTCATTTGAAAATCTCTAATACAAGTTTTAGTAAAATGATAACCAGAAGTGACTACTGAATGACTAAGCCATGACTAAGGTCATGGCTTCTAGAGCTTATGAACTAAATGAAATCCAGTAATTTGGAGCATGAGCTTTGAAATCCAACAGACCTGGTTTGAAAAGCAGTACTGCTTTCTAGTGATATGACTTGGGGAACACTTAATGACCTCTCTAAAGTATTGGGTTCCTCATCTGTAAAATGGGGATAATAACAGTGTCTTCCTGTGTGTTATGAAAATAAAATGAGGTGATGCATTAAAGCCCTTAGCAGAGTGCCCAGTACAAAGTAAACTGTTCAATAAATGATATATATAAGGCCAGGCGCGGTGGCTCAAGCCTGTAATCCCAGCACTTTGGGAGGCCGAGGCGGGTGGATCACGAGGTCAAGAGATCAAGACCATCCTGGTCAACATGGTGAAACCCCGTCTCTACCAAAAATACAAAAAATTAGCTGGGCATGGTGGTGCGTGCCTGTAATCCCAGCTACTCAGGAGGCTGAGGCAGGAGAATTACCTGAACCCAGGAGGCGGAGGTTGCAGTGAGCCGAGATCGCGCCATTGCACTCCAGCCTGGGTAACATGAGTGAAACTCCGTATCAAAAAATAAAATAAAATAAAATAAAATAAAATAAATGATATATATGAGACAGGATTGAGGAAGGAGACCCAGGTATCTGAGATCACCTCCCCCCTCAACTTCCACACTGCATTTCAATAGAAGAAAAGGCTGGCCGACTGGTACCTCCTGAATCACCTTCCTGTAGATGGCAGGCTTGGTGTTGGGGAAACTCTCCAGAAGACACTGTTTTCCCTTAACCAAGGTCAAACCCCCACCCCACTCCTCCATCTGGAGACCAGAACCTTTTCACATGTGATTCCTAAAACTGTAAACCCGAAACCCTTTCATATGTGACTTCTAAAACTGTAAACCCGAAACCCTTTCATATGTGATTTCTAAGTCTGTAAACCTAAGATCCTTTCACGTGTAATATATAGAGTATAAGCCTATATAAAGGCAGAAACTTTCTTTGTTGGATGAGCTGAGTTTAGACAAATCATCGCCCGGCTCCCGGCCGTAATAATAAACCCCTTCCTTCCCCATTCGGTGTTTGAGAGCTCTGTTTCTCATGGCCGCTCCTACTATGGGATGATATATGACATATGACATTTCTTTAAAAATTGGCCCCAAACTAACCAGAACTTTGGATTAGCTAGACTATCTTTCCCTTGGTTATATGAGATAGTATAGAAAACCTTAATAAGAAATAGTGTATTTTCTTGGAAAAGTGTTTGATAAAGAGAATTTTCCACATTTCACTTGTTTCACAGCTAAGGCAAAGTGAAACCATTGTCTATTTGAATTTCTCACTGTGTGTCAAGGATATTTTTGCTAAACCTGGGTTTGTTTACATTTTATAATCAATTTGGTTGCTGACAGGTTTAAATTCAAAAATAAATGCTATTTCATTTTCATATTTGAAAACAATCTTAAGTTATATGTTTAATATATATAAATACAGAAATATCTTATGGCAAACATAGTTTTCTAATAGTTACATATTGCTATAGTCTGAGTGTTTGCAACCCCACAAAATTTTTATGTTGAAATCCTACCCCGCAAGGAGTATTAGGAGGTGGGGCCCTTGGGAAGATTAATGCCTTTGTAAAAGAGTCCTGAGGGAGACCCCTTACCCATTCTATGATGTGAGGACATTGCTACAAACCATCTGGCAACCAGAAAGAGAGTTCACACCAAACACCAAATCTGCTAGCACCTTGGACTTCCCAGCCTCCAGAACTGGGAGAAATACATTCTGGGCTTTATTATTATCATTATTATTATTATTATTATTATTATTATTGAGACAGGGTCTCGCTCTGTCACCCAGGCTGGAGTGCGGTGTGCCACTGTCACAGCAAACTGCAGCGTCAACATCCCAGGCTCAAGTGATCCTCCTATCTCAGCTTCCTGAGTAGCTGGAACCAGGATTTTTTTTTTTTTTTTTAAGAGACTGGGTCTTACTATGTTGCCCAGGCTGGTCTCAAACTCCTAGATTCAAGTAATCTACCTGGCTTGGCCTCCAAAGTGATGGGAGGCATGAGCCACTGCACCCTTGTCCAGCAAATTCTGTTGCTTATAAGTTGTAAGTTTATGGTATTTTGCTACAGCAGCCCAAGTGAACTAAGACATGGTTTTCCAGTAATTAATGTTTACACACTGACACACAGGTTAAAGAAAACCATATTAAAGAAAGTATATGTCGCCGGGCGCGGTGGCTCAAGCCTGTAATCCCAGCACTTTGGGGGTCCGAGGCGGGTGGATCACGAGGTCAAGGGATCGAGACCATCCTGGTCAACATGGTGAAACCCCGTCTTAAATAAAAACAGCAGTCAGTGATTACTTTTGGAGAATGCTGAGCTATGGAATCAAGTGGATTTGGGTTCAAATTCTAACTCTGGCATTTACTTGACTACAAGGTTTTGGACAAATCCCATTAGCTCTCTGAACTTTGGAGAGAATCTTCAGTTGTACAAATGGGGTTAGCAACAGGTAACAACAGGCTGTTCTAACAGAGCAGGGTGTATGGTAGACTTTCAATGTCCAGCAAAGCCTTCTCTTACAATTCTCCTTTGGTCTCCCATGCCTATCTTCCATTCCTGTTTTCAACATAGCTATATAAAGTCTCCTGTTCCATATTTTCACACATTTTTTTTTTTTTTTTTTGAGACGGAGTTTCACTCATGTTACCCAGGCTGGAGTGCAATGGCGTGATCTCGGCTCACCGCAACCTCCGCCTCCTGGGTTCAGGCAATTCTCCTGCCTCAGCTTCCTGAGTAGCTGGGATTACAGGCACGCGCCACCATGCCCAGCTAATGTTTTGTAGTTTTAGTAGAGACGGGGTTTCACCATGTTGACCAGGATGGTCTCGATCTCTTGACCTCGTGATCCACCCGCCTCGGCCTCCCAAAGTGCTGGGATTACAGGCTTGAGCCACCGCGCCCGGCCTTTTCACACATTTTTTAAAAGTCTCTCCAATTCAGATCTGGATTTATATCTTTACAGGTCCTCAATTCTATATTCGAAATAAGTGAAGGAAACAACAAAGTTCTAATTTCTCCACCGTGATTATTATTTTGAATGCTTTTTATAAAACGTTAATTAGCAAATCCTTTTCAAGTTTATTTCAGCTTGAGGGTCCTTGCTTTGCTGGTACTCTAAACACTTACTTAAACTGCCTACTGCATAACATAGTACTGCTCCAAATGTTGCATTATCTGCTTCTAGAATTACAGAGGAAGAAAACAAAGGGTATATAAGGAAGGGAGAAAGTTAACACTTATGGAGAATGAGTGGTGCTTACTAAATGATCCATAAATGTAATTTGCCTTCTGCCCTTCATTCTTAGTTTTTAAAATCTGGGAAAGTATTAATTTACTCTCTATTATTAGATAAACTCCCCCTAAGACCATCTGTGACCTCCATATGTACATATCTTTTCCCCTGATAGTATTTCCCTTAATAGTAAGTGGTCTACATAAGTTACTTAACTTGCGCAAATGTCTCTCAAGATAGGCATCAATATCCCAAATTTACAGAAGAGGAAGTAAGACTCAAAGAGAATAAGGAACTTGCCTGTGATTTTTTTAAAACTACATTATATTTCCTTCAAATGCTGATGACTAAAAATGTCTGAATATTTACTCCCTATTATTAGATAAAGATTTGGCACATTTAGACTGTCTCCCTCTCCTTTATCCCATTTTTTAGAGTTTATGAGTTTTATTTTTCTATTATGTACATTTGCAATATAAAATAATATTGGTTCATCAATATTAGATAGCATGGCATATCTTCATTCTTGTATAATCTTAAAACAACTGTTTTTGACATGTATTATTACCTTCATTTCATTGATAAAAAAATTGGGCCGACACGGTGGCTTATGCCTGTAATCCCAGCACTTTGGAAGGCCAAGGTGGGCGGCTGAGATCAGGAATTCAAGACCAACCTGGCCAACATGGCAAAACCCCATCTCTACTAAAAATACAAAAAATTAGCTCGGCATGGTGGCGCGTGCCTGTAATCCCAGCTACTCTGTAGGCTAAGGCAGGAGAATTGCTTGAACCTGAGAGGTGGAGGTTGCAGTGAGCCAAGATCGTGCCACTGCACTCCAGCCTGGGCAACAGAGTGAGACTCTGTCTCAGGAAAAAAGAAAAGAAATTGAGGCTCAAAAGTTAAGTGGCTAATAAGGTAGACCTGGGATTTGAACATTTGCAAGGTAGAGCAAAGAGAGAAAACAATATGTCCCTAGTAAGTAATTACATTGTCAGAAGACAGTTATAAACAAGAAAAAACATAATACCCTACTTGCTGTAACTAAACCTCTGTTTCTTTCTAGTATAGTATACTATTTTCTTTTTTCTCTATTTCAAACATTTATTATGTAGGTAACATTTAGAGATTCTAGTTTGTGCTGTACTCTGGTGAGAAGATTCAAAGGAATACCAAACAAAATTGTACTTTGTTCTGTGAAGCTCATTAACGTGGCTATTTTTATTGGTAGCCTCGTACTATATTGTGCTGAAATAGTAATACTCTATTAATTTCTTGTTATTTGCATGAATAACACAGTGACACTCAATAGCCCGGCCCTTAGGAAATATAACATCATTGAGTGCCAAATTCAGAAATAAAACAGATGCCCAGAGACAAGCAACTCTCGCCATCACAACTATGCTCTGGGAACAAAAAATAAATAAATAAATAAAGGGTGGGGAAAAAAGGACACCTACTTGTTGGGAACCAGCCCAACCCTGTTTGTAGGTTCCAGCAGTGACGAGGGGTCTGGGGGTCTAAGGCACTCTGGTGGGGTGATCTGCGTTGGCATGAAGCTCTGGGCTTCATGCACTTTTATTGGGTACGTTATCTTGTTAATCTTGCAGGCTGTAGGGAGGGGGGTTGAGGAGGAAGATAGCCAGAAGAAGAGCATGTGTCTGCAGCATTCAAAAGCAAACGAGGTTCTCCTAAGAAATGCTAACTAAGGACACTGAGATTTTACCACCCATCGTCTATCCAGGTGTTTTGGTAAGAGAGGCACAGCGGATAAGGTGCCATAAGGTCTGATCACACACAATGCATCGTGGACACAGAGCAATCGAAATTGCTCCAACAGCTCCTATCTGCAAAGACCCTCCCAAGTCTTGTGAGCAGAGGTTGCATTACTTCCGAGAGTCTTTTGCATAAGCTCCCTTTATGAGAACCTCACACAAACTCTTTTGTGTTGGGAAGAGTTGTGGGACCAAAGCAATTTCTTGGGCTCTGCAACCACATTGCAGTGTTCCGCCCTTATAGGGTGCTCTCAGATGGTCTTTACCATAGGCCTTCTGTTACCGCTGGATCTCTGCTTTTATTTTACTGCACCATAGTTTGGATATGATCTGTGGCATAAATCTCAGTATATAAAAAGCAAAGCAAGCTTGTAATCATTTAACTATAAGTAACACAGGTCTGCCCAGATCTACTAGCTGAATCTGGTAGCCCATATCAACAATGTCTGCTTACATTTCATTGTCCAAAATTATGTCATCTGTGATATGGTCAGCCCATCTGAGAGAAGGTTGACAATGTAGCATTTGTAGGTGGCACATTGCCTCTGTCAATTTGTAAGAAAGAAGAGGAAAATGATATTGGGTAGGCAATAGTATTTACTTTGGAAATATAGAAGATTTCTAAAACTTAACATGTTCATAATTTTTAAATTTTACTTTAGGTTCTGGGGTACATGCACTGATGTTATAGACTACTGCTTTAAAAAAATTTTTAGTTTAATTCTGGGATACATCTGCTGAACATGCAGGTTTGTTATATAGATATACATGTGCTGTGCCATGGTGATTTGCTGCACCTATCATCAACTGATCATCTAGGTTTTAAGCTCCGCATGCATTAGGTATTTGTCCCAATGCTCTCCCTTCCTTCCCCTCTGCCACAGGCCCCAGTGTGTGGTGTTGCCCTACCTGTATCCAGGTGTTCTCATTGTTCGGCTCCCACTTATGAGTGAGAACATGTGGTGTTTGGTTTTCTGTTCCTGTGTTAGTTTGCTGAGGATGATGGTTTCCAGCTTCATCCATGTCCCTGCAAAGGACATGAACTCATTATTTTCTATGGCTGCATAGTATTCCATGGTGTATATGTGCCACATTTTCTTTATATCCAGTCTATTAATAAACATACGTATGTATGTGTTTTTATAGTAGAATGATTTATAATCCTTCAACTCTCAAAGTTTGTCTGACAGGCAGATTAAGAAAAGAACCAAAGTAACTTTAACATTTGCAGTGACTAGTATATGTGAGTTTCTATTTTATATATTTTTTTTCAAATTGGCTTTGTTAGTATATGCCTTTTATTTTGATTTACTTTTTTCCTCAAAATTCACAGTATAGATTTCAGAACCAGTAACTTTACAAGCTGATTAGTCGAGCTTGAAATACTACTTCTTTTATTATTTTCGTTTATGCTAAGTAGGTGGCTGCCACCTCATTTATTGTTGCTCACAAAAAGAAAAAAAGTCATCGTTTCATTGACAAAGTTTTACATGGAAATAGCAGTCATATCATCTTTATATGCTCAAAGACCACAGTAATTTGTGTAACAAAGTTTTATGTTCTCAGATGAACATAATATGAATAAGTTATTATTCAAGACAAATGAATAGACATCCTTTCTTTCTATGTAGTTGCAATGAGCTTTAACAAAATTAGTGGGAAGTAAAAGCTTTTGTTGCATTTAATTAACTCACCTTGATTTAGGTGTGAATGAGTCATTGACATTCTAAGAACTTCTTCATGGTCAAATTTTGGATCATCATTTCTCAAATATATTGTGACAGTTTAAATTGCATCCATCTAAGTCTTTTTTTGCATTAACATTCACATAACATTCATTGAGCAAGTCAACTCTGTGTTCTCTGTAAGAAATAAAATGAACTATTTAATGATTTTTCATTATAGGAGTATTCAAATATAGTTGCCAAGAATGAACACTTGAACTTTCCCCATTTTGCTAATAATATAGAATGTCTGCTTATCTTGTCACGGTTAGTCCTCTGATGATAAGAACTATAGCAAACCCGTTTTATTTAAAAACTCAAACACAAACATGCTGGAGACCCTGATATTAACTATAGTGCGTGCTCAGTAATGAAGTGGTCTACATAAGTTATTTAACTCCTGCAAATGTCTCTCAAGGTAGGTATCAATATCCCAAGTTTAAAGAAGAGGGAACTAAGACTCAAAGAGGATAAGGACCTTGCCTGTGATTTTTTTAAAACTACATTATATTTCCTTCAAGTGCTGATGACTAAAAATGTCTGAATATACTAATTTCATAGCAAATTGGAAATCTTGTTCACTTCAAAACGCTTTATGGAAAAAAAAACCACATAAGGGTCTTTTCTCAAATCTGATAATACAAGAAGTATTTGAATTAATTAGTAAGAACACCTGAATTAGAAAACCCTCAGCAGTGTATATATTGAAAAGAACACCTGGGGTTAAATTTAATAAGGAAAAAGAACACAGCCGTTTTTTTTTTTTTTTTAACAAGTTGAAATTTCAGTTATAGTTTAAAATTGTTAGACCACAGAATAAGTATTTTCTTTTCCCTCCTCATCCATCTTTGAAAATATAGTCAGATCTAGATAATTTCCTGTAATTAAACAAAAGCAATGTTTTTGTTAGTAAAATGTGATAAATTCAAAATCCTTTATATATGAAGATCATTATACTATTTAAAAAATAATTTTCATTCACATTAATAATAGAACTAGTTCCTGGGGTAGGATTAAGTGAGCCAGGGAAGCCAGGCTATCATTTACAAAAAAAAAAAAAAAAAATTTGGAACCCATATATAGGCAGATACATATGTACATATATCAAGAAATTCTCAGGTCATAACTGTCATATGTTGTAACTAATTTCAAGTCGATACAATTACAGTATGGAGAAACACAGAAAACTAAATACGTGTGGCCAGATAAATCTTGAGAAAAACTACTAAAGACGGCCAAACAACCGACCACATAACAAATTAAAATGAAGTCCAGTAGAAGATTCTGTGGAGGCTTCAAGCTCAGCAACTCAACTCAGGTGTTTCCTGAGACTTACTGTTTTTCTGTACAAGGTTTTCTAATTATAGTACTGTCCAAAAGAAATATAATGGGAGCTATACATTTAATTTTACATTTACTAGTAGCTATATTTCTAAAAAGAAACAGGTGAAATTAATTTTAATAACATTTTATTTAACCGAATATACAGTTGTAATATTATCATTTCCATATGTGACAAAGATTCTTTGCTCAGCCAAATTTTAATCGGGCTTCTGAACCTTTCCTTAGGCCCCTCTATGTGCTTCCTTGAAAAGTCTAGCCTGCAAAAGAACCCAGCTAAGTCAGTTTAGCCAAAATTCTCCATCCTTGATATCTGATCATCTTTGATATGTGATCAGATTCCTCATCTTTCACCTTCCCCCAGGAGATGTCTAATCACTCTGGCCCTTCTTTAGCAAGAATCCTGTTATGTAGGTTTATCCATGATCACCCCTCACCCCTGATGTTTTCTCTTAGTAATTTTCCATCCACTGACCCCTACCCCACTGTTCCTTGGAGATAAATTGGTACTTGTCCATGTTGTTTTCTGACCTGAGCCCAATCTTTCTCCCTTACTATAAGCCCCTGTTGCAGTGGCTCCTGTATCTATTGTCATGGTCCTAAACAAACTGAATAAAACCTTTTTTGTGGGAATCAGGGGGTTCAGGGTCTTGCTCTGTTGCTCAGTGAGGAGTTCAGTGACACAATTATGGCTCACTGTAGCCCTGAACTACTGGGCTCAAGAGATCCTCCTACCTCAGCCTCCTGAGTAGCACTACAGGGGCATGCCCCCATAACCAGTTAATTATTTTACTTTATTTTAATTTTTTTGTAGCAAAGGGGTCCCACTATATTGCCTAGGCTGGTCTCAAACTCCTGGCCTCAAGGGATCCTCCTGACTTGGCATCCCAAAGCCTTGGGATTACAGGTGTGAGCCATCATGTTTAGCCTATTACCAAGCTTTAACAAGTATCATTACTTTTTCTTTAACATGTGTAATCAATTTAACAATTGCTAATGCAACCTTTTACATTTTTTCATAATGATTTTCATTTTATTCTATATTCAGTAGCCCATGGGGCAAGTGGCTACTGTATTGAAAACATAGTTCAAGCATTGTTGAATGATATGAGCTCTTAAGGATTTATTTTGAATCTGGCCATTAATATAATTAGAAAGGTCAATTTAGCAACGATTCAAATTAGATAAGCAAGTGTTTGACTTTCTTGTGGGCTCTCTAAAGTCTTAGATCACTCCAGCCTTGTATGCTAACTTGGGAGACTGATAAAGGCTATTGGTATCTAAAAGGCTGTGAAATGTATTTTTTCTTTAAAGCTGTGAAATATTGTAAGTGTACATCACCTAATTTGGATTATAAATTTGATACATCTGCACTATGAAAGTGTCAGAAAGGCTAGTGCAAACTTCAATTTTGAATAAAAAGATAAATCCAGAAAGAGAAGTGTGCATTAGCCACTCTTTTAAAAAAGAGGTGAGTGGGGAAAGGATTAAACTGATTTAACATAACAGGGAAAGAAGAGACAAGTCCTACTCTGACTCCTGGATTTTGTTGTGGCATTTTAAGAATTATTCATTGTACAGATCCAATTAAAAGCAACCAGTAGTTGTGAAAAGGCATGAAACTGCATCTTGTGAACAACGGTTGAAAGCACTTTGAATACGGTTTTTTAAAATGAGTATCTGTGGCAGGGGTAGTTAGAAGGATATGCATGGGAGAGGGAGTGGGAAAGGGTGATTAGCCGTGCAGATAAATTTTTAAATGTATGTCACGTATAAGAGGAAAAGAGCAAGAAACAAAGACAAAATAACTACTCATAGAAGAGAGCGTAAGTTGGCTGAATACAGGAAAGTGGCTTATAAAAATGCAACGGAAAAAGATGTCTTGGGAGGCAGTGAAATTTCCACTAAAGAGGATAGGAACAGTTCATGATGCCTAAGGCTCCCCTCAACACTGAGAATTGATTTTATTGGTCTCAAATATTCAACAGAGAAGCAGTGCGAAGGTTTAATAGTTCACTGGCCTTGATGTTACATGCAGGCCCTGTGTCTTAATCTTGGCTCAACCTCTGGGAGTTACATCACCTTGAGCAAGTCTCCTGGACTCTCTGGGTTTGCTGCTTCTATAAAACTGAATTAATATAACCCACATTTACGTCTGGGATTATTGCAAGGCTTTGTAACCACATAAACACGCGTTTTTCTTTCCATGGGATAAGCCAATAAGGCCCCTTAACACAGCCCTCCTGTTTCTTTTTTCTTCTCCTCCCTTCCTACTCTATTTCGGGTTCTGTCTTCCCACACCCAGCTATTCTTGGTACCTTCCCTAACATGCACCTTATTTTACTGCTGCATTACAGAAAAGTCTAAGAATAAACACAAATAGGATTTTCTGCCCTAAGGTAAGGCAAAGGGTTAATAGAGTCAAGATATAAAGTCTGTAAAAATCATTTTTCTACATTTTTTCATCCTGCAATCCCTATCTATAAAATGAGCCAACTGCTGAAGGGTGTGCCAAGGAATCACGATTTCAGGACTGCCATGAAGAATGAGTATTAAACTCCTTATCAGAGACCTTTAACCCTTCTCCATGCAGGTCACCCTACACTGCCTTTATTTTAAAGTTTGCAGCAGAATCACTAATTTTTAAACTGTGGTCTTTACAGCTCAGATCTGGGAGTGGACATTGACCTTTCTTATTTAAACCATTGCCTAAGATGACATACAATTTCTAGCTGAACCCTTGTTTAGTCCCAATATCCCCTCTTTTCACTAACCTGACTCCTCTCAAGGGAGGTTCAGGGAGATAGTATCTAGAGAGCAAAGGTGTGGATTCAAATTACTTGGGAACAAACTCCGTATGTACTACTCTGAGGCTGGGCCTCAATTCAGATGCAAAGTGAGGATGATTCCTATCCCAGGGAGTTGAAGATTAAGTAGCGTTAAGTAAACTTCTAAACACCTAACCAGCATACAATAGATGGGGGCTACCAGAACTATCCAGCATTCTCACCCGCAAATGCCTTAGACGTCTCTGACAATTTGGTCTCCGAGACCTCCCAGAGCACCGGTAACTTAAACTCTGCTCTGCTGTCGTTCTGGGAGTCTCAATAGTAAGTGAACCTGCTGGCTCCCAATCCAGTGAAACCAGTAAATAGGCTGAGGCTTCACACTGCCTAGCGGATGCTCCATGGTACTTGACGGCAAGGGTTAAAAAGAGGTAATTTAAAACAGGATTTTCTCCGGCTTTAAAGCTCAAGTACCAGGTTGCGCCTCTCCTATCCGCAAGACACAAACCGAGGGGCGCAGCCCTGAGGCACACCCCGGAGGGGCGTGGTCATGGCCGCGCGCGCCCAGGGGCGTGACCTTCTGAGCACCCACTGATGCGCTGATCCCTCAAGCGCTGTGTGGAATCCACAGCCCACGGCCGGTGTCGTTATTCTGCGCATGTGTAACTGCTAGGGGGCGGGCAGGCGGGACGCAGAATTTCTGGGAAAGAACGAACTGGATGGGGAGGACGGGGCAGAAGGCGGAAGAGTTGAGATCAGCTGACCGGGCCTCGTGACGGCCTGGGCGTCGGCGACGCAGGCGTATTAGAGCGCGGTCGCTCAAAGCCTGAGCGAAGATGGCGGCCTCCAGAGTGAAACTCTGAGAGGCAGAGGGAGGAGGCGGAGGGGGCGGGGAGGCAGCGTCGCGGCGGCACCAGGAACCCGCGGCAGCGGAGCTGCAGGGCCCCGGCGGGGGAAAGGGGAAGTGGCGAGGGTGAGGAGGCCGGAGGGCGCCTCATCCCACTCTGGACGCTGAGCCGGCGACTGGAGGAGCTAGGGCTGGAACCTCTCCAGCCTCCCGCGAAGGTAATGCCGACTCCGGGCACTGGACTCTGAGGCTCTGCCTTACCCTCTTTCCACGCCGTGGGGACTTTGTGGGGCTCAGGGCAGGGAAAAAGAGGTGGTCTTGGCCGCCGCAGCCTGGAGCTGCTAAGGAAGCAGATTACCCTCCCCCCAGTCTGCTGGTCTGGTTCCTTACGTTGGACCCCCCCCTCCAGCTAATGAGGGACATTAGCTCAGGGCACTGCCGTGTCCAGCCCATCTCTCTTTTTGTCTGGTTTTCTTGTTTTCTACTTAGTACGCTCCTCCACTGGCCATAACGTATCCTTACCCCACACGCTCTTCATTCCCCTGTGGGCTCCGCCCTCGGGATTCCCTTCCAGTCTCCTAGTCTGAGCACCCTCCTGCTGGATGCTGGCAACTCTTGTTTCCTTGGGTCAGCGACCCTCCTTCCCCACAAGTCCTGCATAGACTGACTTTCTTTGCTTTGTTTCGTTTTGTTAGGAAATGAGCATCCGCGTCGTCTCTTCTCCATTCCTTTTCCAAATTATTTTCTCCCCCAAGGCTTTTCCTTCCTGCAAGGCAGTTTTATTCACGTGGCCTTTCTTCCGCTGCTGTGATTTTACCTTTGAATGTGGCCTCGGAGTGGGTGAAAGACGCTCAGTGAAGTGGCTGTTAATCGCTTGATACTTAACTATGCTTAAGAATTGTGCCTTCTCTTAAATTTTCTCCTTTTGTATAGTGTTCCGTTAACCACTTTTGTCTTGAGATTGTTTCCTGTGTCCGTTGCTTAGAGGGGAAAAAAAATAAAGATTTCACCCTAATGTGGCGGTGGTTTCCCAAGGTAATTATTACTCATTTTCCCTCTGCTTTTCCCTTTTACCCCATTCAGATTTCCTTCAAAAAGGATGTTCTCTACCTGATGCTATTGCGTCCTCTATGAAGGGCTTTATAGTGTACAGTTTAAGTTAAGCCTTTTGTAATAGTGTCTCAGGAAAAAAGCAGTAGTTCAGGACCTGCCCCCAGCAATTCTTACTGTATTTTCTTTCTCAGTTTATGGACTTCATAGGTTTCTAGGTTTGAAAGAACTGCCTGCAGGGAAAATGACTCACAGTGGTCAGGTTTTGTAATATATTACCAGTACTTTGAGTTTATGGGAGTATGAAACAGAATTTGCCTTAAAAAAAGAAATTAATAGAAACCACTTGTCAGAAACTGTCCGGAACACAATTCTTTGGGTTTTTGGAAAGTGGTTTATTGACTTATTTATCATATAACATAAAACCTTGTTAACATTTTATGTCATGTGAAACACTTTTTAAGCTACTATATCTCAAACTTATGCTATTAATATCACAGTGCATTCAGGGAACACACGTCCTTGTGTAGAAATTATTACATTATACTCTTGAAAAAAGGAAGTAGAACATATTAAGGGAGGAAAAGAGGAGTCAAAGGATTATGAAGAAATAAGAATGTAAAGGACCTTAAGGTTAGAGTCCAGTTCATGGAAAATATCAGTATTTGTATTCCACTAAGAGGCATTGGATACTCCTCTTTTTTTAAAGTGGTAGTAATAAATAGTATAAAATATAGCAATGTCATTAGTTGCAAACAAAATACTTAAGCTAAAAAATAGTATGAGCGAATGAATGAATTATTTGGAATAATTTAACCTTATCCACAAATAAATGGAAGATAGTTGCCTTGCCCAGACGGACTGTAACAATACTGGCTTTATTAAATTTGTCAAAAGGTTGATGGTGGAGTCTGGTTCTCAATAGGTAGTCAATTGGGGTTGAAATTGAAAAGGTGTGTTTTAACTAATTGGGCTTCATTCCTCAACCAGTTCTATTTACGCAGGTGAATTTGAGGTTTCTGCTACGCATACCTGTCCCCTGCTTCTGATTGAGGTACTTTAAATTAGTAAATAGAAACCAGGTTGTGCAGATAAACTGCAGCACAAATTTGCTACAAATAGGTTTTGGCCTAAATGTTCACTGTCATGTTTGGCAGTAGTTAAAGGGGAGTTATTAATATTTTGAAAGAGATCCTTGAGTCACTTGTCTCTCAACTTTATTAGACCCAATAAAGGTTCCCTTTTTATACAAAATAATTAGTAACACCTTTTTTGCTCTCCTTAGTTTATAAATAGTATAACCTCCTCTGGCTTTGGCCCTGAGACAAAAAGAAGCTTTGCTCTCACTACTACAACAACAAAAACCCTACACTACAAATTCATGACTTTTTTGAAATCTATTAAAGAGCTGAATCCACAGCAAAACCACTGGCTGAAATTTTGAGAGATAGTGCTTACAGAGAGAGTAGATGGCAGTTTCTATTTACCTTCTTCAGACACAACTGGACAAAAAGCATGATGAAGCCTGAATGCACTATCTTACAAACTCTTATCCACAAGCCTCACCGGGTCTACTCCTAGAAAAGATTGGAAAGAACCCTGGGGGTTGTGTCTGTTGTGCATATGGAGAGGGTGGGGAACAGCAACAGAACTTCTAAGAGGGTCAAGAAACTGCCTGATTGTTCCCCTTTGTCTCTTCTGTGGAAAACAGCTTTAATCTAGGGGGGAGAAGGGCATCTCTGTTGGCCCCATTGGTGAACATTCAGGGGGTAGATGAGAACAGGGAGAGAATCTTATGCCTGGAGGTGGGGCCCTGAGCCCAAAACTGCAGCCAGGGGTGGTCAGCAGAACCAAGAAGTCTACCTTCATGAGATTCAGGAACACAGTGTTTGACTTAGACTGATCCTTAATCAGAACATCAGACGGTATCCCCCATCCCCTGCCACAAAGCGAAAAAGCTTTTAATAACAAGGAACCACAAAATCCTACTAGAAAAGGAATAAGTTTATGCAAAGAGGCACAACACAAAGAATCTAAGGAGTATTGCTGTAGTAAACCAGGGAGACAAACTGTTCTGCAGATACATGAAGGCTGTAATACACTGAGGATAACTATGGCAGTAACAGATCACAAACTAAGTCCAACTCCTAACCAGATTAACACAAACCCTTCACCAAAGGCCTCATAAAGAACAGGTGTGCTCGTATAGTCAAAAATTATTCGCCTCAGTCACTATTGTCCTACACATGTCCAGCTTTTAACCAACAATTGAGGCCCATGAAAAAGCAGAAAAAAACTCCCAAGAAAAAGAGCAGCCATGAAGATACATTTATTAAAAAGGTAGCTTAAGAACAAGAGCACTGTTTTGTACATGTTAAATGGTTAAATACTGTAATTAGGGGATTTCGCCTTGAAAAAGTTTGCTTGAGGCAGTGAGCATTGGGTGGAGTTGCAGTTAGTGAATTACCGTGAAATAGTAGAAGGAAAAAAGTCGTAAGATGGTGTGGAAAATTAGTAACGTGAATGTGTGTGGTTCATGACCACCTGAGTTTTGCGTATGTGTGTATTTTGTGAATTCCTACATGGCTTAGATCAGTTGGATACAGTTTTCTGCATTAACTTAGTGTTGGGACAGAATCACTATAAGCAAATGTGAAATTTGCATCATGCTCCTATTGTTCAGTAATATACCAGTCCTGTTAGTATAAATTCACATCAAAAAGCATTATAGCAGAACTGACTAGATACATTTCAATATGTAAACAGTTAAGTATGATTATACTAGAATACGCAAAGGATATGTCAGAGGCTTGTACCTTTACATGGAACCATTTTGAGTTTTGACAAATGTTGATGGCTACAAGTTTGTCACATTGGTGACTCAAATACCACAATTGGGATTATCATGAGCATTGTTAGAAAAGAACAGGGTTAATAAAGTATAATCTCTTAATTTACATTATAGTTACATTCCTGGAAAAATCTGTGTATATGTATATTAAACCCTGCAAAATGTACTTGGTGAGTTATGTATAAAACAATTAGATTCTGGGTTTCATTCATTATAAATAGGTTTTTGCCTACATGATTAACCATTTGGACTTTTGGGCTTTTTTTTTTTTTTTTTGACCACAACTTTCCCTCTTTGGCCCCGGCTGGAGTGCAGTAACAGGATCATAGCTCACTGTAGCCTCGATCTCCTGGGCTCAAGTTATCCTCCCACCGTAGCCTCCTTAGTATCTTGTACTATAGGCACACCGTGCCCAGCTAATTTTTTAATTTTCGTTTTTAGTAGAGAGGAGGTCCACTGTGTTGCCCAGGCTGGTGTTGAACTCCTGAGCTCAAGCAGTCTTCCCATCTTAGCCTCCCAGAGTGCTGGGATTACAGGTGTGAGCCTCTGCCCCTGGCTCGGTTGGACATTTGAAAGTCGTATGGTGCGGACAGTACTTACCTGTGGGACTGTAATGTATGTTGAGTATCTAGTCTCATCCACTTAATGTTAGCAGTGCTCCCAGTCATAGTGCCTCAGATGGGATGGCATCGTACCCCAACTATTACTTTAGTTCAAAATTTTAATCAGTGGTTTTCAACATATTTTTTCTGTTTCAGCAGTGTTCACATGCTCAGCACGTGCCAGTCTGCAACATGTTATGTGGAGTGATTCTTAATCATAGGAATTCCTTCGAGAGTCATTGAGTTAGATTTCTTTGTAACAAATAGCTAAGCCAGCATGTTTATGATCATCTTTGCTAATTTGAGATAGTTACCTGTGCAAAGGTACATTTAGGTGTGGTTCAGTCAATAACACCATATAACTTGCTAGTAATTATTTTCAGATGCTCAACAGTCTACATGTGTGAGTTTTACTTGCACTTTTACGGACTACTTGTGAAGAAGAGTGAACTTTAAAGTTAGTGGAATTTTACAGTTTAAGCACTGGAGTTGCCATTAAAGAACACTGCCTTTTCACATGTTTAGCACATGCCCAGTGGTAATCTCTTTGCAACTGATTAGTAAGTGATATTTTGATTATCAGGTAGAAAAAACCTTTAAAGCAATCTAAAATAATTATTTTAGCTGGGTGCACAATAGTCATGCCTGTAATCTCAGCACTTTGGAAGGCTGAGATGTGAGGATCACTTGAGGCCAGGAGTTCAACGCCAGCCTGAGCAACCCATCTGTTCAAAAAATAAAATAATTAGCTGGGCATGGTGGCACGTGCTACTCTGGAGGCTGAGGCAGGAGGATTGCTTGAGCTCAGGAGTTTGAGATTCCAGTGAGCTGTGATTGTGCTGCTGCACTTCAGCTTGGGTGACAGCAAGACCCTGTCTCTAATTATTTTGATGCTTTGATTTTTGTCAACTCTAGTTGCCACAGCTTAACGGAAGGATTGATAAGGTTATGAATGGAGGAGATATTCTATAGTATTTCATATATTCTGTAACATTTAAACGCTTATACATGGTGTCCTGACTTGTACTGTATTCCTTAGTCATCTAAGGCTATGGATTTCTCTCCTCAAACTTCTAGTCAAGCTACAGAATGTGTTTTGAATGTTTATCAAATCTTAGAGCAGATAAGCCATTTTTTTCCCCAAACCTTAGAGCTAATGGCCTTAATTTTGAAACTGAAACTTTCCTTTTTTGAGATGATTTGGTAGTATTATGTAAACTGTAAAGCATTACAGGAGAGGTAGGAATTATAGGGATATTTCAGAAAGAATTGAACTAGAAATATATGTTGCTATTTTTCATTGAGTGAAAGGGAAATTATAATAAATTAAACTTTTGTCTTTCAGTGTTTAGGTGTTCAGGATACTTTCTGTAAAACTGTCTTCAAGTTGTATTTGTTATAAGCTTAGGAAATTTAGTCCTGCATTATGCATTTGCTGTAGTGATAGGAGAAACAGCAACAAGTTAAAATATAGCTGCTAAAAATTTCTTTTGCTCATTATAGGGCATATTTACAGTAGTAGAGCATGATTATTAAGTGCCTGTTGATAAGCTGAAAAGCTTACAGACATAGTATACTTTGTTCTTGCATAAGCCAGGTTGTGCTTCAGAGATAAAATGAAATTAGGTCTAGAAAGTTACACTAATGTGTATAAACTAAAAATATGTAAATGATTAATAGCAATTATTTCAAATGCTTAAGTGAACATGTTTCTGGAAAAAACTTTCAAGTGAATATTTTAAGGCATTATTAAGCTTTGTAAAGGGAAGGGTCATAGTAATACATCTTTCGTAGAAAATTTAAAAATTTTTTGACAACAGATAAAGGTTTATTTTGTCAGAAATGCAAATTATTCTCAGATGAGATGGGCATTCATGTGATCGAAATAGAAGAGATGTCTCTTTTTCAATACTCGATTTATATTGTTGAATAGAAAAGGTCAACAAAATTAACTGCTATGGTATGTATACTTGTCCCCTCCTCCCATTAAATGTTTCTTCAGATTTAGGGGCTGCTTTTGAATTTCTCTTGCCCTTGTATTTCATGAATATATACCCAGTTTGTAATTGAAAGGAAATAACTTTTTTGTTTATTTGTTTGTTTTGTGTTTTTGTTTTTTAAGACGGAGTTTCGCTCTTGTTACCCAGGCTGGAGTGAGTGCAATGGCGCGATCTCGGCTCAGCGCAACCTCCGCCTCCTGGGTTCAGGCAATTCTCCTGCCTCAGCCTCCTGAGTAGCTGGGACTATAGGCACGCGCCACCATGCCCAGCTAATTTTTTTTTTGTAGTTTTAGTAGAGACGGGGTTTCACCATGTTGACCAGGATGGTCTTGATCTCTTGACCTCGTGATCCACCCGCCTCGGCCTCCCAAAGTGCTGGGATTACAGGCGTGAGCCACCGCGCCTGGCCTGGAAACAACTTTTTAAAAAGAGTGGGGGAGATCTCAGATTATTTCAGCTACCCCATGGTAGTGAAAGTAGTTAAGTTAATTTTGATGTGGCAGACAATGCAAACATTTCACGATTAAAACTTCTGGGCAGTTATTTGAAGATGTGATTATTAGATGAAATTCGTTATTACCACTGGCTTTCTTATTTTTTAAAATTTATCTCTGGAGGTATCTGGTTCTTCAGTAAGTTAAGGAAGGTTAAGATGGCAGGCACTAAAATCTTACTTTGTGATATATTTATGGTTTAAGATTCCTGTCAGTATCATACACATTATACATACTGATGTTCATTTCGAAGAAAATGCTTTTACCTGTCCTTGAGTCATTCCTTAAAATGAAGCTCAAATTTAAAAGGGTTAAGGTTCCTTTGGCAAATTCCCCCATAGACAGCACATTCTATCTAAACAGCTTAGTTGTAGCTTTTTAATCTGGGTAAAAATTAACCTTTTGTTAGCCATTTATATTTTTTTTACCATTTGTTTGAAACCAAACTAATCTAGTACTATGATTTACTCAGATTTTGAATCCCTACAAACAAAACTAGATCCTTAAGTCAATATAAGGGATTCTCTCATTAGTTATTATTTTTTCAAAGGGTTAGTCTTTACATGGGTATCCTTACTACTCCTCCCTTTTTGGTAAGATATAGCTGTAGAAAGTATAATACTCATAAATTAGTTCCTATGATGTGAATGTCTACTACATTTTAAGTGTGATTTTGGAATGTAGCATTGTTTCTGTTGTAGGAGAGTTTGATCAGAAAAAGCAAACTCCATAATTTTTTCCCAACATATTTAAAAAATTTTCACCTGCAGCCAAGTTGGAAGAACTTTACATTAAATACCCACATGCCCACCTCCAGATTTTTATGTTAACATTTTGTTGTATTTGCTTTATCAGATCTTTTCATCTTTCCATCAGTCCATCTTATTATGCATTGCAAGACAAATTCACATTTTTTTTTTTTTTTTTTTTTTTTTTTTTTGAGACGGAGTTTCGCTCTCGTTACCCAGGCTGGAGTACAATGGCACGATCTCGGCTCACCGCAGCCTCCGCCTCCTGGGTTCAGGCAATTCTCCTGCCTCAGCCTCCTTAGTAGCTGGGATTACAGGCATGTGCCACCATGCCCAGCTGATTTTTTGTATTTTTAGTAGAGACGGGGTTTCACCATGTTGACCAGGATGGTCTCGATCTCTTGACCTCGTGATCCACCCGCCTCGGCCTCCCAAAGTGCTGGGATTACAGGCTTGAGCCACCGCGCCCGGCACATTCACATTTTTAATTGAGAGCAGAGCTAATGATGGAAGTAAGTTCTGTTCTTGCATTTTACAGACTCAGATGGAAAAATTAGCATCTTACCTGTTCTCTGCAAGTTTTCGTATTTGTGTAAAAATTACTTCCAGTTGATCATGCTTTAAACAAGTGATTAGCCTTGATTAATGCCAATTCTTTCTTTCACTAGTGTATTTTTTCTAAATGTATTCATCCCTGGTTAAATGAGCATTCTGTTTGAGGTTTTACTTAACACAAGCCATGTTTATCTACTTAATTTTGATGTGTGTGTAAATTCTTTTGCTTGTAGCCTGGCTACAATCTGGTCGAGTATCTCTGGTGTTGAGTCCCTTCATCCTGCTTTTGTTCTTAGTGTCAACTTGATGTAGGCTTCTGCTCACTGGACTCTCAAATCCTGTGGTTTTCTGTCAAAATTATGTATCTCCTGAAAGATCATTCTCATTTTAACCATAAATGATCATAAATGGTTTGCCAGTATTACGGCCAGAAATAAACGAGAGAATTCAAGAATATCGTGTTGTTCGAAAGCAGCACACATTAGTATTCATTGAGAAAGGTGAATCTGGCCAAAATGCCTGTGTTGCTCTGAATTTGTCTTTTTATCCCATAGGGCAGTTCTATAAAAAGAACAAACAGATGTTTCTTTGGTGGTATAATGTCAGGATATAGAATGGAAATAAGTGAACCTGCCTTGCAAAAATTTCAATGCAATTTAATTACAAAAGTCATTTAAATTTGAAGTTTTCCTCATCAGAAAGAATTAAATTTCAAATTATGAGAATTTGAAATATGGAACACAATGGCAGGAATGAAGGAGATGAAATTTAAGTGATAGTTTGAGCAGAAATTCTTGTTGTTTTGAATGGCTTCTAAACAACCGGCAGAATGACAAATGCTAATGATATAGCTGCTACCAAGATCTCATTCAACATCCCATTCAACTGTTTATATTTTTTAGTTGGACAGTTTATGGTTGTTTACAGCATATGCATATAAATGGCTGTTACTGATATTACCTGCTTGATACTTGAGTTTCTGATACTAGAAATTCTACAGATTTTTCATCATGGATAGTGGAAATTAATAGTTGCTTAAGAGTTTTTGCCTATAAGCAGTGATTTTTTTGAACCACTTTTAGAGTGTATTTGAAAAATATGTACAGAGGAAATATTAACTGGAGATTAAGTTAGTTTTGCGAAGCGTTCTTTTCTTGCAAGTTTCTCAAGCCGCAGTTAAGTTGTAACCATCAAATTTAAAAATACTATTAGGTTGGATACATATAAGGAAACAATTCTAACAGTTGAAATTTCAAACAACTAAGTGGAGAATATTTAAAAATGTAAGTAAGATTGACTTGTAATAGTATTTTGTAGGAATAAAGTTGAAATAAAGAGAAGCTTAAGCGTTGGGTTATAATTGACAAGATGGTTTTTAAAATTTCATCTATCCTGATTACCTTGGTCGTTTATATGTGTGCACGTGTGTGTGTGTGTGTGTGTGTGTGTGTGTGTGTGTGTGTGTGTGTGTTTGGAGACAGGGTCTTACTCTGTTACCCAGTTTGTAGTGCAGTGGCATGGTGAGGGCTCACTGCAGCCTCAACCTCCCAGGCTCAAGGGGTCCTCCCATCTCAGCACCCCTAAGTAGCTGGAACTATAGGCATGTGCCACCACACCTGGCTGATTTTTTTTGTATTTTTAGTAGAAACATGGTTTCATCACGCTGCCTATGCTGGTTTTGAACTCCTGGACTCTGGCGATCTGCCTGCCTTGGCCTCCCAAAGTGCTGGGACTATAGGCGTGAGCTACCACACCCAGCAATGTTTTTTTCTCTTTAAAAATGTTTTATGGGAAACATAAATTGTAACAATAAAATAATAATGACAGTAACAATAATAAAATGGCACCCTTATGTACATCATCCAGTTTAAGAAATATTTATTGTTATAGTTACTTTTGAATGGTTAAGTAAAACTGTATGCTAATTAATAGGATAATGTACTTTTGAAGGTGGAAATTCTAGGTGATACATATTTCATACTAGAAGGATTGAAACTAATAAAAGATTTAGAGAAAAATCAAGCAATTTAACAGAACTTCCCCCCAAAATGCCCTATAAGGTACAAGAGCTGGTAAGTTCTTGAAAATAAGATGCAACAGAAATACAAAGTAACTTTTTTTTTTTTTTTTTTTTTTTTTTTTTTAAAAGACGGGTTTCACCATGTTGGTCAGGCTGGCCTTGAACTCCCAACCTCAGGTGATCCGCCCACCTTGGCCTCCAAAGTGCTTGGATTACTTGTGGTGTAAGCCACCACACCTGGCCTAAAATAACTTTTTTCTGGTTATCACATTTAGTCCTCCTACAGTTCTTTGGGACATTTATTATCATCCCTATGTTGTACATGAACTGTAGTTCAGTGAAGTTCAGAAACTTTTGTTCAAAGTTACACAGCCAGTAAAGGGCAGTTATAAGAATTCTCTAGCCTTACCTTGGTAATAGATTATTGAAATCACTTTAGTGGAATGTTAATGTAGCTTGTTGTGCTAGTTCTTAGTTAACACATAGCATGTGGAATGGCAGCTCTGTGACCAGTGCCCAAAGGAGGTATTCCAGGGTCTTCCCAGATTGAATGATACTTGACTACTGTACTTAGAGGACCTCTAGACTTGTCTTCACTCGTTTGCCAGTTATTATCTTGAAGTCATTCTACCTCTCACTTTGAATGATGCAGAGTTGGTACATTTTTCTGATCTTTGTGCATTGCTATTACCCTCATTAGTGAGTTATCTACATGTCTAGAAGTATCTTCATGGTCTAAAAGAGTTAATGCAGTTGCCAGACCACTTGCCATACATTGGATGAAGTGAGTATCGAAAAGTAGTTAAGATTTTACTGAGAATGTAAAATAGATTTATCTTAAAAATGTGGATGGGCTAATAATTACACTGCTGGGTAACAGATCTCAGCCTCCAATCTCATTTATCTGGCTATTTCTTTTTTTTTTTCCATGTAAAATTTTAATTTAAATACAGATGGGGTCTTGCCCTGTTGCCCAGGCTGGTCTCAAACTCTTGAACTCAAGTGATCCTCCCACCGTGGCCTCCCAAAGTTCCAGGGTTACAGGCTTGAACCACCATGCCTGGCCAGTCTGGTTATCTTAAAAGCTCAGTGTTGGTTAGAGTAATTGAATTCTCTTTAAAGAGTATCCTGAGATCATATATTGGTAAGAAATTTTTGTAAAACAACGCTTCGAAAAATGTCATCCCATCCACCAGACGGAGTCCTGCTCTGTCACCCACACTGCTGCTCACTGTAACCTCTGCCTCCCAGGTTTAAGCAATTCTCCTGCCTCAGCTTCCTAAGTAGCTGGGATTACAGGTGCGCACCACCACACCCAGCTAATTTTTGTATTTTTAGTAGAGACGGGGTTTCAGCATGTTGGCCAGGCTGGCCTCGAATTCCAGACCTTGTGATCTGCCCACCTTGGCCTCCCAAAGTGCTAGGATTACAGGCGTGAGCCACCACGCCCAGCCAAAAAATATTTTCTAAGCTTAATAAAGATGGAAATATTTTGAAAGTTTATTTATAGATATAGAATATTCCGGCTTTGGAGACTTCTTTTTCTTTCTTTTGTCCTGTGTTGAATATGGTAATTTGTTTTACTGCTTAAAATTGTAGATTTCAAAGTTATTTCTGACAAATGCCCAGTCATCTGTCCAGATGAAGATAATAACTGAAACTAGTTCTAAATTATTCCAGGAATTTGCTGTCAAATGATATATCTTGCAATTACATGGTCAGCGTGGATTTTTTTTTTTTCTTCATAAAGTTGAGGGAAGGTATTAAAGCTTAGGTTAAGAACCTAAAGTGTGAAATTAAGCAGGTTGGTCCAAAGTCTGGCCCAATCGCTTACCAGCTGTGTGACCTTAGAACAGTGATTTAATTTCTCTGTCAGTTTTCTTGTCAATAAAATGGGAATCATACCGGTACTGCAGTGTTGTTATGGGGACAAAATGAAATGAAATAAATGCAGAGTAAATGCATGGCCTAATTACTAACGTGATAAGTATTCAATAAAAGTTGTTGCATAATTTCAGGACATGTCATAGATTTTCAGATTAGAGTCACCTTGCTTCCCCAACTTCATTAAAGGCAATCTTTAATGGGGTTTTAAAATGAAAAAGAATTATCCTGATTTCTATTGTGAGGCTAGACAGACACTAATATAGCATTGAATTATTCCGCTAGGGCTGACTTGGTACTTCACGGGATGTCTCTTCCCTCCCTTGCCTCTTAGATACACCCCCAACTTAAATATAATGTAGTTGAATGCAAGCTTTTCAAATGGAGCAGTTTTCTTCCATAAATAACCCATTTTGCTAGGCTTTTATTGGATGCAGAGTAAAACATCACTTTTTTTTTTAATGATTCAGTTCCAATGCAATAAAATATCACTTGTTGCTTTCTTAAGTATTAGAGAAAATTATCAGGTATACTAATATTGGACATAGGAACTTGTACTGATGGTAGGAACTTCCAGAGAATTGAAGTACTACTTTCCTCCTATACTAGTTTTCTAGAAGTCAGCATTCTAATCTGCATCAGGAATACAGTATTCTCATAGGCCAGGTGGTTGGTAGTTTATTTTTATCTTAATGTGTTATGTATCTTGTCATTCTGCTTTTATCCCAATCTAAGGACTCTGTGGAGTCTGGTGCTTTCATCACCTCCAGGTTTATAGACCTTAAAAAGCCTTCTTGATGTAAAGTTGTTTAATTTATCTCCAAAAAGGTCTTTTTGAGTTATATACCCCCAAATCAGTGATCCCTATAAGGTCATTCTTTAGGTGTTTATTTAAAAAAAAAAAAAAATTTTATAAAAACATTTAAAAAATTCTTGTATTTCTTTTGTTATTGTGAGATTAGTTTGTTCCCCTCTATGGGTTTATTAGGGATCTTTATTCCTTCTGGTTCATGCCCTGTGTTTTTTATGGTTGTCATTTAAAAATCTTTATTTTTCTCTGCCTTTTTAATTTTTAGACCTTTAATTATATCAACTAATCTCTACTCAACACATTTTCTTATTTCTCAGTTTTCCCAAGATAAGCCCTTGATACAGAGTCAGTTATTCCAGTATCTTCAGTTACGGTCTAGGAATACAAACCCCATTCCTCAGTATCAGCCGTTCACCTTTTCTATCTGCCTTTTTCTTCCATTGTTCCAGTCTTTAGTTACATAAGGGAAAAATATCCGTATGCCTAATATATCTCCTTTTTTTGGCGAGTCCTCGGAGATACTGCCCAGGTTTCTTTTCAGCAATATCGTTTACTGCAAAAGATTCAGAAGGCAGGGATAATGCTTGCTGGGTTTAATAAATGTTAGTTGGGTGTCTTTGTCATCCCAGGTGTGAAATCCAGAAACAGACAGACAAAGCACCACACCAACTGTCAGGACTATATTTAGCTGCCCCTATACTCACTAGTAGGAAGAGGTTAGTTGACTGTAAGAAATTTCTTCTTTTTGGTAACAATAAAAGTTTCTGTAAACTTGGTGTTACTTGTGGTTCCTTTTATTATTTTTTCAACTGATGCCTTTCCAGAAGGTTTGACAAGACCCTATTTGCGAGTTCCTATTAGAGCATCAGGTTTGAGGTCGACAACAGAATTGCCCATGGATTTGCTGAATTTTACTCATTCACTCAAATATTTATTTTTGAGTACCTGTTTTGTATCAAGCACTCTTGTGGCCTCTGTAGAAACATTAATGAGCTGAACAGACAAAAACTACCTCTCTCGGATAGTCTAGTAGAATTAGGTGAATAATAAATTGCAATTAGAATGTGAAAAGTGCTCTGTGGGGAAAAGAAGGAATAAGACGGAATCGGAAGTGTAGAATGAGAAGGAGGATGGTTACAATTTAAATCAAGATGGTTAGGATCGGCGTCATTGGAATGGTAATGTATGAACACAGATTTGAAGGAGAAAGAGGCATAAGCCATGTAAATATCCAGGAGATGAGCGTTCTATGTAGAGTACAAAGGCTCTCGATAATTGGTAATAACAAAAACAAATAGGACGAATGAAGAAAGCAATTTCAAAATAAGGGTGTCTTTTAAAAAAATGTTTTTACCACTCAGGTATATACCCAAGAGAAATGAATACATACACAAAAACTCAAATATGCTTGTTCATAGTTGTAGTATTCATAATAACCAAAAGGTAGAAATAACACCCATGCCCGTCAGTTGATGAATGGATAAACAAAATAGGTATATCCATACACCAGAATATTATTTGGCAACATGGAACAGCATAGGCAAACCCATAGTGACAAAGTAGATTAGTGGCTGCCAGGTGCTGAGGCTGAGGTATAATGGGGAGTGACTGCTAACAGAGTTTCTTACTGGGGTGATGAAAGTGTTCTGAAAATAGTGGTGATGGTTGCAGAACTCCAAATATACTAAAAATCACCAAATTGTACACTTTTAAAAAGAGTGAATTTATGATGTGTGAATTGTGTCTCAAGCTGTTACAAAAATGTTTTTGCCTGAGAAGTTTTTCTAATGATGTAAAAAAATAATTGCTGACTTAATATTCACAGTATAAAAAGGTATAAAGCAAGCTTTAATAAACACAATTGCAACTATTCAGTTTGTATTATTAGCACTTTGGCATGTATTCTACAGTGTTGTTTTTTTTTTTTTTTTTTTTTTTTTTTTTTTTTGTGTTTTTTTTTTTTTTTTTTTTTTTTTTTTCCTTGAGATGGAGTCTTGCTCTGTCATCCAGGCTGGAGTGTAGTGACCGGCTCACTGCTACCTCTGCCTCCCGGGTTCAAGTGATTCCCCTGCCTTAGCCTACCAGGTAGCTGGGATTACAGGTGTCTGCATGTAGAATTACCACGCCTGACTAATTTTTTGTATTTTTAGTAGAGCTGGGTTTCACCATGTTGTCCAGGCTGGTCTTGAACTCCTGACCTCAAGTGATCCACCCGCCCTCGGGCTTCCAAAGTGCTGGGATTACAGGCATGAGCCACTGCTCCCCGCCTCTACAATATTTTTTAGAGTGTGTTTCTAACTATTAAGTCAAGGGAGAAATAGGTAAGTCACAAAAGAAGAAATAACCATATTTAACTTTTATTCAAAATGAAGTGATACAGTATTTTCAAAATCTTAACAGTCTTTCATTAGCAGCCAGTTCCAACAATGTAAAATTAGCACAGTTTACCTTTTTTTAAAAAAATGGATTCTGAATTTTATATACTGGGTTACAGTCAATGAATACTGTATATAATGTGGTCTCAATGCATGTGACTGTTAGGCTGATTCCACATGTGAATCACACAGATTGAACAATCTGTGCAGGATCTGTTCTATATCCTGCTCAATCAGGAATCCGTTAGTCAAACTGCCGTCGAAGTTTCTAAATGCTTACTCTGTTTCTGTACTTCGCTTCATGTGGCTTGGAAACAAACCATTTGCAACTATACTTTGAGTAGCCCTGTTCTGGAATATTCATAAAGTGGAATACCATATAACCTTAAAAATCATTTTCTCATAGACTATTTAATTACATGGGGAAAGGTTAATATTCTGTGAAAACAGGTTAAACAGTACAAATGCCAATCTCATTTAAAACTGATTTTTCTCAACATAAAAAGGTTAAAATGATTATCTTCGGATGCAAGGATGAATGATTTGCTTTCTGAACATTTTAGATTTCTTCATATGGACATACATCACTTTTATAGTGAGAAAATTGTTTTACTTATTTTTAGAGACAGAATCTCACCCTATCACTCAGGCTAGAGTATGGTGGCACAATCATAGCTCACTGTAGCCTCAAACTCCTGGGTTCAAATGATTCTCCCACCTCAGCCTCAGAATAATACCACACTACTCAATAGTGCTTGTTCAGCCCTCCTCTTAAAAGTAGCTAGGACCGTAGGCACATGCTATCACGCCCTGTTAACTTCTGTTTTTTGAGATAAGGTCTCACTGTGTTGATTAGGCAGGTCTCAAACTCCTGGCCCCATTGATCCTCCCACCTCAGCCTGAGAATGGCTGGGGTTATAGGCGTGGGCCACTGTGCCAGTAAGAAAATTATTTTTAAATTGCCTCATTTATAGTAGGTCCCCTTTAAAGTGGTAGTGTCAGCAAAATGGCTAGCACTTAGCTCACCAAAAACCTTTTGGAATTGGTTTGACACTGGAAAATGTGTTTAGGTATCCGTTGTATGCCAAGGCATTATTTGGCAATGTGAGATTTAAAGCTTTCTTTATTTGACATTTTAAAAATTCCATGCACTGGGGATGTTCATAGATGTCATTTCTGGTCAAGAAACCCAGTTCAGTGTAGGGGAGAGAGCTGGACGGACAATCACAATATGGTGCTAAAGGTTATGATAAAGAGCTGAATAGACCAGTCCCTATCCCTAAAAACCTTACCGTCTTGCAAAGAATGTACAGCAAGCTGTGAAAGAGAGAGATCATGCTACCTTTCTTATGGGAGACTTGGGAAGATTAAAAATATATAACATGTACTAAGTGCCTCCATATTTTTATCTTCCAGGTTTGAGCACAAAATGAACATAATTAGGGAGAATAAGGATCTGGCATGTTTCTATACAACAAAACATTCATGGAGGGGGAAGTAAGTATTCCTGTTGGTTTTATTTTTCTGTGCTTCTACAAAACATCATTTTAAACATTTCCCTGTTTCATAACCTTGAATAATACTGCACAACTCAATAGGATGTGCAGCCCTTCTCTTCTGAAAAACAGACATACTTTAAATGTAAATACTACATTTAAATTATTTTTTTCTTTTGACATTTCTAGTTTTTTATGTTTCTTGGGAAGGAGTTTGGTAAACATTGAAAGTGACAGAAGGAAAGTAAACCAGTTATCCACCCTCTTGGATGCTATCACTTAATGATGAGGTTATGTAGTAGTAGCAGTGTGTAAACCCTACATCTTTGTTACCCAGAGACTAACCTTTCCGTAACTAACATTTTCATATCTGTTTGACTGTCAGAGAAATTACGCCATTCTAATGAAGTCTAATCTTTTTTTAGGCCTGTAATGAAATTTAAAAATTGGGTTTGATCTTTTATTTGGAAGGGAGGGATGGCATTTTTTAGTAGCTCCCCTAGTCAGACCAATATGTAAGTGCTTCTGTTTCCTGTCTGGAAGATGGGTGGTTATTCCTACCCTTAAGATTGTTTTAAGAATGAAATTAAGTGATATGGCGTGTATGAAAGTTTCAAAATTGTACCTTAAATATATTGAATATTCAATGAATGGCATCTGTTGACCATTAGAAAAGTTTAGTCTTTGGTCTTTTTCATCACTCATGAGTAAAATGAGGCTGTCACACTTTGACAAATCAGTGACCATATTATTCTGAATTGTGCCACAAGGTAAAACGTGACACATGCACAAAGCCAATAAGTATTTGTTCTCTCAACTTATTTATTTATTTATTTATTTTTTGAGACGGAGTTTCACACTTGTTACCCAGGCTGGGGTGCAATGGCGTGAACTCGGCTCACCGCAACCTCCGCCTCCTGGGTTCAGGCAATTCTCCTGCCTCAGCCTCCTGAGTAGCTGGGATTACAGGCGCGCGCCACCATACCCAGCTAATGTTTTGTATTTTTAGTAGAGACGGGGTTTCACCATGTTGACCAGGATGGTCTCGATCTCTTGACCTTGTGATCCACCCACCTTGGCCTCCCAAAGTGCTGGGATTACAGGCTTGAGCCACCGCGCCCGGCTCAACTTTTTATTTTTTAGTTACTGGAGAGAGTGGTAACTCTTAGGATGGGGTAACATCTGAGCTCTCTATTATTTCTGGTTTGCATTAGCAAACTGCCTATAATTTTGGAAGATTCAATTATTTGACTTTGTTGTCTAGTAATTCAATTGTATGAACTCCTAAATTAGAATAATTATTACCCTTGTAGAATTCTTGTCTCTAATTTTATTTTTCCCTAGTTAGTATCAGTGAGTGAAGTCTGGGAAAAAAGTGGCTTATTCAGTGTTATGAGTCATTTTAGTTCTTTGAATCAGCCTTAGAAAAGTATATCTCTAAATGATCCTTATTTTTTCCTCAAGTGGTACTCTGGTCATCATACTATCACTTCTGTTTTTAATAATATGATTATAACATACTGACAGATTCTAAAGAACAAACTTACTGCAATGCTTTTTTGCTTTTATAATGCTTTGTGAGCTTGTAAGTAACTGTGGTCATCAAATTTTTTTGTAACTTTTTAGGGTAGTGACTAAGACTTAACAATTCTCTTCTTTCCTCCTTGTAACAAATCGGAGCACAACTGTTTGTGTGCTCATAGCATAATTCTGTGGCTTGAAACTTTGTTTTGTTTTTATAATAGCTTTAAGACACAATTTACATACCATGAAATTCACTATCTTAAGGTGTACAATTCAGTGAATTTTATTTTATTCATAGAGTTGTGAACCGTCATGACTGTTGTGAGAATGCTTTGATCACCTCACCTTCCCTGCAAAAAACTTCCTCTAAACACTGTGTTAGAAATCAGCAGTTAACTCCCTTTCCTCCCTTCTTTTGGCAGGCATTAATCTACTTCCTGTCTCTGGATTTGTCAATTTGGGACATCTTATATAAATAGAATGATACAAAATGCTGTATTTTCTGACTGACTTCCATTAAGCATAATGTTTTCAAGGTCGTCTATATTTTAGCATATATCAGTACTTAATTTGCTTAACGTCATATATATATATATATATCTATTGTATGGATATACCACATTTTGTTTATCCATTCATCAACAGATGGACCTTTGAATTATTTTTCCTTTTTTACTATTATGAATAATACACTGTGAATGTTCCCATATTTCTAGTTCTTTTGTGTGAATGTTCCCATATTTCTAGTTCTTTTATGTATATACCCTAAAGGTGGAGACTGCA
>NW_016107655.1:585751-586868 GCF_001604975.1 Cebus imitator
CAGGAGAATTGCCTGAACCCAGGAGGCGGAGGTTGCGGTGAGCCGAGATCGCGCCATTGCACTCCAGCCTGGGTAACGAGCGAAACTCCGTCCCCCCAAAAAAAAAAAAAAAAAGTTCTAGTGTTTCACTATAGTTAATTGAACCTTGTCTCTAGAAACAGGTCTATGTACAACAATTTTTTTGTGATTTTTGGGATTTAGGACCTCAGTTTTAAGACACTCCATGCTTTTATCCGTGTTGCTAACCTAGCCCTACCATCTTAGAAAGATGTTATTGATAGTGAAAGTAAAGATGATTTTTCTTGTCTTCATATGCCAAAATTAAAGATAACCTCTCCAGATATTTCCCTTGAAGATATTTGTGTGACCCATTTCTGTTACCTTTGTAGTAGTTTTCATTATACCTTACTTCGTAGCTGCTGAGTGCCTTTATTAAGGGTCTATTCTTCATTGATATAGATGCCATAGCTGGCAGAGTAGCTTCTTCTGTGCTTGTCATTTTTCCTACTTGTATATACATAATTTAGTTGGATGTTTATTCTGAGAGGAGCAAGAAAAGAAGAGTAGATTCAGGGGAGGAAAAGGCACTTTTCTTTCATGAAGGAGCAAAATTTCTTTTTTGGCCCAAGTAAGCCATTTCAGACAGGAAGGTTCAGAGGTTTCAGTTAAAGCAGAAGTGCAGACTCACTATGGAAAATTTCAGAGCAATATTCAAAGTACAGGTTCTTTTTTCTGGATAAAAATTTACCTGTGGATCACCTTAATATTGCATACATTAATTGTAGCAAATGCTCTGAAATTAGAATATCATTTTGGCATCTAAACAGGATTTTCACCTCAATGCATTAGGATATGTAATGATCAGCCTATGAAATTTAATGTCAGAAGCTCACTACATTCATAGTCTGTGTAATAACTGGATACAGGAAATTGAGAGAAGTGCTGAGGGAAAGGGAAGCTGGTGAATTTCTAGTACCTTTCTTATATGTAGGAATGGAGTTAGACAAGAGAAGAGATACCCTTTTCTTTGGCTGCCTGGCATTTACACACCTCACCAATCCTCATAACCCCCAGGAATTCTGAGTTTTTTTTTTTTTTTTTTTTTTTCTCTTGACCC
>NW_016107655.1:588145-597678 GCF_001604975.1 Cebus imitator
ATCTAACACCTTGTTTTTTTTTTTTTTTTTTTTTCTTGCTCTTGACCTGGCCAGTCTTTAAACCTCAGATGAGATGTCCTTAATTCTTTGTGTTTTCTTTGTATGTTTTGTGACTATTATCAGGCAACCTAGAACTTCAACATCTCTCACCTAGAAGTGCAAATTGGATCACATCTCCTTTGTAGGCATCTTATATTTTATATACAGTATTGTGTTAAAAGCTAGCTCCATTTGAGCTGGAAAAAATATGGACATTGCATCATGGAAGTTAAGGCCTTAAAATACTGCATTTCATGGGATGCCCTTTTATTTCTTCTGAAATCCCTTACTGAGCTTTTAAGACAGATATTTGCAGAGTATGTCCTATCAAATTCTTTTCTTTTCTGAGGAGTACAACTTTTTATCTGAATGAACCCTCCTAGGTGAAACTGATCTTTCAAGTAAAGTTTTAACCAGAGTATCCTGGCAGTACAACCAGATGAACTATCAATTTGCCCATTAATTTTGTTCTTTGTTTTGAATATGAATACACTAAAGCAGTCATGGGCTGGGTGCAGTGGCTCACAATTATAATCCCAGCACTTTGGGAGGCCAAGGCTGGAGGATCACTTGAGGTCAGGAGTTCAGAACCAGCCTGGCCAACATTGTGAAACCCCGTCTCTAAAAAAAACACAAAAATTAGCTGGTGTGGTGCTTGCCTGTAGTCCCAGCTACTCAGGAGGCTGAGGTGGGAGAATCACTTGAATCCAGGAGGCGGAGATTGCAGCAATCTGAAATCCTGCCACTGCACTCCAGCCTAGCAACAGAGCTAGACTCCATCTCAAAAAAAGCTGTTATGGCTACTTTAAAACATAAATATACTAATTAGAATTTGTTCAGTTATTCTGTTGGAGTTTTGGGATCCCCCACTCTCCATTAGTCAACTAGTTGAATAATAGTAATAGGAATAGCTAACATTTATTGACTGTTTTACTCATTAGCTGGGCACCTAAGTGCCAAGTAATTTAAGTGAATTATTTTTCTCACATTATGAAGTACGTATACAGTCATGTACTACATAACATTTCAGTCAGTGATGGACTGCATATATGATGATCCCATGTTTAGGTACACAGATATTTACCGTTGTGTTAAAGTTGCTTACAGTATTTATTACAGTAACATGTTGTACACTAGGAGCAATAAACTATACCATGTAGACTACGAGTGTAGTAGGCTATACCATCTAGGTTTGTGTAAGTACAAAACTAGTAAGTACAGAATGTTGGGAAGAATCCTGTGATGTTCACATAATGATGAAGTCACCTAATGATGCATCCTCAGAATCGATTCCCATTGTTAAGCAATGCATGACTATATATTATCCACATCTTTCAGTTAGGGAAACCAAAGCTTAGAGAGTTAAGGAAGTTAGCAGAGAAAACATAGCTAGTGAATAGTCCAGGCAGTGTGATTTGAGTTGGTGTGCCTAACCGTTAAGCTGTAGTCCTTTACCAGTGCTGACTATTGATTGCCTAAGAAGCCTTATAGGTCAGTTATCCCTAATTTCATTATTGGACTAAAATTCTAGTTCAAGTAACTGGATTCTCAAGCTTTTAATGATAAAAGGAAAAATTCTGGGTTCTGTGAGGATCCTAAAGGCTTTGAGGAATTGGTAATGTAAACTTATTTTTAAATGGCCAAGGCAACTAGGATGTTCAGCCTAGGAAAAAGAATTCAAATTGAAGGTCTGACTGATAGAAATAATTAGCTATGCTCTGTGTGCAGCTGAAAGACAGCACTTGGGTCAGTAGGTGGAATTTGTGGGATGTAGATGTTGGCTTGGTTCTAGGAAACAGTTGTCAATATCTGCAATACTAGGACCCAAATAGAATTACTTTCAGCGAAGGTATGTTAGTTCCCTTGCATCAGCCAGTAGTGAAAAATTATAACTAGCCAACCTTGCCTACAGGGTTGTAAAGGTTTCTGCTGTGTATTATGAGGTCTAGAGTGGGTAACATAAAAGCCCTCTTCTAACTCGGATTAGCTCTGTTTGGCTTCTTTAAAACCTGGCTGCATAGATTGTCCACTGAAGGGATTGAGGATCTTGAACTTTAGAAGTAATACAGGTACACAAAAATCTTCTGACCTCAAGAATTTGAGAACCATTATTTTATCGTAAACATGAACTTTCTCAGTTTGCAAAAATGTTGAATTTTCTCTATTATAATACTGAATTACATGGATTTTCTGTGCAGAAGAGTAATGGATGTTATTATGGTGACCAGTATTTTTGTAGTATCTCTGTTGACACTATTTTACATGCCTGATTGATAAAAGCTAGGTAAATATTTGAGTTAGAAATTAACTTTCAGACAGTGACAAGAATCTTAGTTCTTATTACTTTGGAGTTTATTTCAGATGTCTGAATTAGATAACTAAATAACAAAATCTTGGGAGGAAACCATAAGTCTTCAAAGGACTGACTCTTACTGCTGTATTGCTGAACCCAGCACAGTGTCAGGTACTCATTCAATCCATTATAGTACCTTATGCAGTATCTGATCTAACACCTTGTTTTGTTTTTTTTTTTATTTTGCCTAAAGAAAAAAGCATATTAAAAAGTTATAAAATACCTTATGTAAAAAAAATTATGCTATAAAATACCAGATGTAAAAAAAAAATCATGTCATAAAAAACTGTTGGGTTTTTGTTTTTTTCTTTTTCAAGACCGGGGGGGGGAGGGTCTCACCATCTTACCCAGGCTGGTCTCGAACTCCTGGGCTCAAGCGACCCTCCTGCCTTGGTCTCCCAACATGAAGGGATTACAGGCATGAGCCAGTGCACCTGGCAAAGAAAATTGTTTTAAAGAGGAAAGCACTATTCATAAAGACTAGAAAGTTTAAGAATGCTGTAACTTTTATTTTCAGGAATTAAAATAATTCAGAAGTGTTTTAATAGAAATTAATATAAATTTAGTCTGTTAAAAAATATATGTACCACCTATCAAATCCAAAACTTGATAACATTCCCAGCTTTTGCCTCAGTGGTCTTCCTGTTCAGATGATCTTATCTCCACCAGTACTATCATTAGCACAATATGTTTTTTTTCTTATTCTTTATCACCAATTGCTTGGGGAGTAAAATGTTCCATAGTTAAAGCAGTTGCCTCAAACACTTATATTTCTTTAAGCAGCTTTTGTTTCCCGATTCTAAATAATAATATACCTAGTGGTAATATAAATTATGTTTCTTAATAAGCTGTTATATTACAATAAGTCTGTGAGTTGTGATAACTTAAATACTTCCTGTAGGCATTTAATGATGTAAGTTTAGATCGTAAATAAACAGAAAACGGGTGTCGGAGGTAAAGTCAATAATAAATATTTTTCAGCTGGGGGCAAAGGTCTTAAATATTTTTTCACATATATGACATTTGTTATAAATTGCTAATATATTGTTTACTTCAGTCTTTCATAATTTAATTTTATGTGGCTGTATTTTTCTAATTTTTAGTGAGATAATTTTTTTTTTCTTTTTTTTTTTTTGACACGGGGTTCCACTCTTATTACCCAGGCTGGACTGCAATGGTGCGATCTTGGCTCACTGCAACCTCCGCCTCCTGGTTTCAGGCAACTCTCCTGCCTCAGCCTCCTGAGTAGCTGGGATTACAGGTGCCGGTCACCACACCTGGCTAATTTTTGTATTTTTAGTAGTGACAGGGTTTCGCCCTGTTGGCCAGGCTGGTCTTTAATTCCTGATCTCAAGTGATCCTCCGGCTCGGCCTCCCAAAGTGCTGGGATTACAGACTTGAGTCATCGCACACTGCTGATAAAAATCTTTTAGCTCTAAATGTTGTGACTAATATTCCATACATGTGAGGTATTTTAAAGATTTTCATCTCTAAATCTTATACAAGGGGACATTTTAGAAAATCATTGAAAGTTTAGTTTTGTTATTCAGGGAGACTTTTTTGGTAATCTTTAAAAGTTCAGGGTTGCTAAAGATGTTTTAAATGACATAGAAATAGTGTCCCATCCTGAAGTGCAAGTTCAAAGGCCACTCTAAAAAGACAAAAGGGATGGGGAGTACTTAGGGAAGGGAATGCTAAGGGATGGGAATTCTCTTAGGAATTTTTTTAAAAAATAGCTTTCCTAGGATGCCTTTAGAGCTCAGTATTTATCTGAAAGATATCTCCCAGTTTACTAGTTATGACATTACTCTGCTGGGCCTAGCGTGCATGCAACTCCGGGATCCTATTGCTGAAAAAGTGTGAATTCACGTCTCTTACCACACATTTGATTTCATTGTGCAGCTTGCAGCTTTTAAGTCAAAGATTGAACAAAATCTTATTTCTTGGTTTTAGTTTCTATTAAGTCTTTGAAGTTTTGAGACGTTTACTTCACCAGTCCCCTAACCCTCACTCCACTTTAAAAAGAAGCAAATGACTAATTTTTTGTTAGAGGGAAGTACTATCATTCTTTAGCTTCTCAGTCCACTTTAGATATGTAGAGTGAGGGAAAAAAAGCATTTACAATGTAGCAATACTTTTTATATGGATATGTGGTAAAGCTTAATAAAATCTATAATTTCCTTTTTATCCAAATGGAAATATTTCCTCATTTTTATTATATAATATACTGATTTAAAAAAAATAGACAACAGAAAAATGAAAATGTGAAAGATCTCTCGATCTTAATGGGAATACTTTTATTGGATTCCCTATTGTATTACCTTTGAGTCTGATGATGGTTGTTCGTTTAAGTAATTTGTGTCTTTTTAGCATATTAATAGTTCAAAAGAAGAAAATATGATTCCATAGATGTCAAAAAGGCATTTGATTTAACCATTTTTCATAATTTAAAAATCTCATTAAAATGCAAATAGATATTACAACAAATATAACCAATTATGTTAATAGATATTTCTAATATTGAAGTGTTTACCTAAAATGAACCTTCTTTTTTGGTCATGGTATGTTAATATTTTAAAGTGCAACTTGATTGTTAATTGCTAATATTAGCTTTAAAAAATGGATTTGTGTATTTTTTTTTCTTACTGTGTTGTCTTTTTAGGTTTTAGTAGTAAAAGAATTGAGAAGCTGTCTTTCCTCAGTTTTGGGGAACAATTTAAGAACCATGAGAGTTACTCAGTCTCAGTTTTCTTCTCCCTTGAAATCGTTTGAGCCTGGTGCTTTGGGAGGATGTAATTCTTTGCAGCTTTCTTACATTCTTCCATATAAGGGTTGATTTATTCTTAATTTTCAAACTTGTCGGCATAGAATTATATACAGCATTTTAAAAACCTTTTGTCTGTATCTAGGGTTGCGGGAATTCTTTGTTTACCTTAGTTTTTTTAATATACTAATGTTTTACCCATTTTATTTAGAAATAACTAATTCTTTTGCTTTAAATAAGTTTTTCTAATTCAATTTTCTCTTTTATGATCATGAATTCCTCTCTCTTCTGAAGGATTTCTGATACCCAAATGCTTTTTCTCCTTCAAATATGTTACTCAAAGGAAAGGAAGTGAAGTGAGAAGTGAAAACTGCTTGTTTGTGGTGTAGGCTTCCTACTTCTTGCAACACTGAGATGTAGTAGGTAGTTGCTTAAGTAGAAACTATTAAGATTCCAGGATATGGCTATGACTGATCAGTTGCCCCAGGCCATAGCTTTTCCTTCCTTTCCATATGACTTTGTTGTAAGGGTATTTTGAAAGCATTGGTGTGAAGTGTCTTTTTTTAAAATAAAACTTTCCCGCCAGGCGCGGTGGCTCATGCCTGTAATCCCAGCACTTTGGGAGGCCGAGGCGGGTGGATCACGAGATCAAGAGATCGAGACCATCCTGGTCAACATGGTGAAACCCCGTCTCTACTAAAAATACAAAAAATCAGCTGGGCATGGTGGCGAGTGCCTGTAATCCCAGCTACTCAGGAGGCTGAGGCAGGAGAATTGCCCGAACCCAGGAGGCGGAGGTTGCGGTGAGCCGAGATCGTGCCATTGCACTCCAGCCTGGGTAACAAGAGCGAAACTCCGTCTCAAAAAAAAAATAAAAAAATAAAACTTTCGCATTTAATGTCTTTCAGCATCCTCAGCTGATGCTTTGCCAACTTAGTTTATACTGACAACACAAGGTTGCTAGCATATAAGTCATACTTTTCTACTTAGGTGTCTTAATAGTTCCTGGTAAAATGAGTGGGTGGGTTTTAATACAAATTACATTTTAGAACATTTAAAAAGGTGAGATCATATAACTTAGCGTATTTAGCCTCCATTAATCAACTAACAGATTTCTGTGTATTTATTGAAATGTTTGTTTTGTGTTGATATTATGTATATTTTCTTATATCTGTTTAAATCTAAGCACTTGTTTTCCTTTGTAGGTATAAGCGTGTCTTTTCAGTTGGAACTCATGCGATTACTACATATAATCCCAATACCTTAGAAGTAACAAATCAGGTAATCCTGTTAGAAGCTGTTAGGTGTTTGTGTGAACTCCCTTTGAATTTTAAAAGCCAGGCTATGACCCATTACCCTCTGGCCTTAAATCGGTACTTTATGATAGAAATGTCAAATCTGAAAGAGATTGATGTACATGTGTAATACTCTGCTTTGGGCACCAAAAATAAATAATAAAGGGGAAGGGGAGAATATGCTTATTTCTAGGCTCTCAAGGATATAACTTGATGTTACTATTAGTTGTAGCCACCTCCTCTATGTAAAATTTGTAATTTATTTCTCTATAATTTTTAAAGGCTTATACTTTTTTTTTGTAATAAAAGCATATCTAACTCATGAGTACAGTTAGTATAAAATACTTGTCATGGAAGTAGGATTATGTGTTTATAAAGACAAGAGTAACCTGAACATTTATAAGTAAACATATTTAAAACATATTCTGGCCTATTTAAATTCCAAATTAGGCATGTTTCACAAACTTTTTAACAAATTTATAAGTAATCATAAAATTTCACTTCCCTGTTATTGTCACTTTTTAAATTTCTTTGTATTAATGTCATCATTAAAATAGAAATACATACTAGATTTTTTCATCTGACTAAAAACGTTTAAAAGAATTTTTTATAGAATTATTATGATACAACTTCTAGACCTCTATTTTATAAAATTTTGCTGATTTAATCAGTGATTATGAAACTAAAGTGACAAAAATAAGTGTTGCATTTTACTGTATTGTAGTAGCACCAGTCAAAAGAATTTTTTTTTTTAAAGTGGCCTTATGGAGACATTTGCAGCATCAGCCCTGTTGGAAAAGGACAAGGAACAGAGTTCAACCTCACATTTCGTAAAGGCAGTGGAAAAAAGTCAGAAACTTTAAAATTTTCTACAGAGCACAGAACAGAACTTCTTACAGAAGCATTGGTAAGAAGATATCATGTTCATAAACAAAATTTTCTTCTCTTTTTAAAATGAAGTAGTTACGTGTAAGTAGAGAAATTAATGTTCTCTGCCCCTGTACCCACTATGCTTATTTTTTTCTTACCTTTGACACTGAAACTTCCACTTTTCTGTAACAGAAAGGCTGGAAAATCTTTTATATTTGAGAGTTTATTAGTTTTTTTAATTGCATATGCAGGAGAAAGCCTTGTATGTTTAATCTGTCTTGTTCTTTAATAAGGTTTCATACTCTATTGAATATTCTTTTTTTTTTTTTTTTTTTTTAAAAGAGACAAGAGTTTCACCATGTTGGCCAGGATAGTCTCAAACTCTTGACCTCAGGTGATCCGCCCGTCTCAACTTCCCAGAGTGCTGGGATTACAGGCTTGAGCCACCACGCCTGGGGTGAATATTAATCAACTATAACTTGAATAACAGTTTTTAGTATCAAGGTTACCAAGTCAGGATTTTACTCACTTTGAGTAGAAAGCACTTAAGCCTTCTCTACCAGTCTGTTGTCATTAACTGTGATTATGTTTTCTCTTTCAGAGATTTAGAACTGATTTTTCAGAGGGAAAAATTACGGGAAGGGTAAATATTTAACATTTATTAATATGTATTTTTATTTGTTCAAATGTTACCCTTTATTAAAGTAGAAATCATTTCATGTTCTGTGTGTTCTGTTTGTAGCAAAGGTAAAGGGAAAAAAGGAAACAAAATTTTAATGTCTCTTTATATCATATGATAGATGATGTAGTTTAACAGGAAACTCAAATGTGAACAGTTAGATTTAAGAATGTTAATGCTGGTAGATGGGGAAAAAAAAAATCATTAGGCAAAAAATCCTTTGGAACATTAAAAACAATACTATAAGCATTCAGGTCGTCCTTATTCAGTATTCCAAACGATAATACTGGTGAGCATCATAATGCTGATAGTGCTTGTTGGAACGTGCATTCGTTGTTTGGTGTAGGAGCTTCTGACTTCAGAAGTACTCAAGTTTTAAGATTTGAGCATATTGAAACTGTCTTCTTACATGTTCTTACACTGTATCTGGCCTGTACTGGTGCGCTGACAGCTTTGGAGGAGGCTGTGGTAGCATCTTAGACTTCTCTTAACTTTCCCAAGCCTTTTCCAGTAGTGTAACCGCAGCATTTAAACTAAATCAGAGACTTCTGGGAAAGAGGAACAGGAGTGTATGTTTTTTTCACTCTCTTGAAATATTAAATTTCTTCCCATTAGCAGGCATTACTTTTATAATGGGGGGAAATAATGCTTAAATTTATAGCACTGTTCGGAACCCTAGCTTCTGGCAAAAGGCAAGAACTGAATTAACGATATGCGGGCAGCACCCTTCTCCTGTCTTAAGCCTTCTTTCTTTCTATGAATATTCTACTGCTTGTTTTAGCATCCCAGAAACCTCACTAATTTCAACTCTAGCAATTGGCTGGTTGCCCAGCAGCCTTTTAAAATTGTTTAATGGCATCTGGCCAGCTGCTTATTTCTCCTTCCTGATGAGCCATGGTCAAATTTTTATAAGTCCTTACTCTGTGTGCTTATTTTAATTGTTCTGTATTAGCAGGTGACTTACCTCATCTGTTTGGAAAACATCTGCTTTCAAAAGCAAACTGGGAGTATTTATATAAGCTGTGTTTTGTACCAGTTAGCTTCAGCCGCTTAATACTTTTCAAAATCTTGTGGTAGAAACGGTATCTCTAGAAGATTCCCTAAAGAATAGTTTACCTAATTTTACATCAGAAGTAAGGGGCTCAAAGTGACACCTGTACTGACCTAAAAACAAGTTTAGATTCTACCCCAAATGCTGTGTTAGCTAAACGGTATCCTTCCTGCCTAAGTTGAATTTGGCTCTAAGAACTCTATTTGCCCTAGGTATACTTCTAAATTAGGGTTTCTCAAAGTCTTTTTTGGTTGGCACCCACAATCCGGAAGGATAATGATGTTTCCATCAGCACATCTCATTAATGGCATTTGTTTATGAGCTAGGAGGAATGGAGAATATCCTATATAATGGGCTTGAGGCATGTAAACAAGCATAGTTTGGAAAGCTCCACTATTTTTGTGCCCTGCCTTCTCCCATTCCTGCAGGAGAGGTGTGGAATTGATTGATCTTTTTTTTTTTTTTTTTTTTTTTTGAGATGG
>NW_016107655.1:597869-600437 GCF_001604975.1 Cebus imitator
CGCCACCATGCCCAGCTAATTTTTTGTATTTTTAGTAGAGACGGGGTTTCACCTTGTTGACCAGGATGGTCTCGATCTCTTGACCTTGTGATCCACCCGCCTCGGCCTCCCAAATGATTGATCTTTTAGTTCAGAATCAAGGTTCTGTATTCTTTGGTTAATGCAGGCCCTTTGTCTGCCTGCATAATTACTTCTATGGGACTATGTGATGCATAGATCAGTAATGTTGAGTAGACTTGATGTCCTGTGAATGTCATTGCTGACTTTAGTGTTGGGATATTAGTGGAGGTGTTCATTACTTAGTGCCTCACTCTCTTTTCTGAAAACCTACAAGATAATTTCTTATTTCAGTGTTAGAAATAGTTGTGCTCTAGAGCAACCAATTGATTTTTACCTTAAAAATTGGAATTGACTATGTATCCCACTTCATATAGATGATTAGAAAACTTTGTGGTGTTTGGGTGGGGGAGAGGATACTCATTTCACATCAGAAACTTTGTTATCCTTATTTTCTCTCTGCTTTAATTTTCTTTTGTTTGAAATTTATTTTCTTCTGTATCACATCATTTTGCTTAGCAGCCTTGATTAAACCTTTTTTCTTTTTAAAGACTGAAACTGGATAGTAAATGGATACTGACTGTTCTAATCATTTCTGATACTTAGTTACTTTAATTTGTGAAGTAATGTTATCTAAATGGAATTTTACTTGCTAATATGATGAAACTCTTGAAGATAACTTTTTAATTGTGTGATTAGAAAAGTGTTAGTTCAAATGTAGGCTTCAGCTTTTTTTGGTATGTGGAAATAAAATATACATTTATATACTGAGCCGGCTCAGGTTGTTTAAATTGAATATTGCAGCTTCCCTGAAATGTGACTTCGCTCAGTATTGAACTTGGATTTAAAGAATCCATCAGAGAAAGTGGATCTTTTTTCCAATAAAACTTTCAGAATACATTTCTATGTATGATTTCCTTTTCTTTTTATAAATTTACATAGACTTGCTTAAAATAGCATCACAAAAATACTGTAATCCAAAACCTTTGCCAATTAAAAAAGAATGTACTGTCTTCCGTTAGTGTGAACATTCTTAAACACCTCCAGACAGCTAAAATTAATCATATTTTTAACAATTTGGATAATAGCTCTAAATATTTATGATGATTAGATTTTTGCTTGTTTCAATAGTGACTGATAAATTTTATATAGTTTTATGAATATGAAAGTAATACTGTTTCTGTCTCTAGAGATACAACTGCTATAAGCATCACTGGAGTGACTCAAGAAAACCTGTAATTTTGGAAGTAACTCCTGGAGGCTTTGACCAAATTAATCCTGCAACCAACAGAGTACTCTGTTCCTATGACTATAGAAATATTGAAGGATTTGTAGATCTCTCAGATTATCAAGGAGGATTTTGTATACTTTATGGAGGATTTAGTAGATTGGTAAGTACTGTTTTTTTAAAACACACACACACATTTTAAAAAGGACATGACCATTCAAAGGAAAGCAAAGGCTTTTATACCTCATTTTGAAATTTCATTCAAGTCCTCTGGGAGGAAGAGTATAAGAGTGCAGGTTTTGGTATCAAAGATAACTCAGCTTGAATCCCAGTTTGCTGCTTTCCAAAATGAGGTGGGTGCGGATCTGTTGAGATAATTTATGTAAAATGCTTTACACACAATGGATGGCTTAGGACTGTTCAGTAAATGGTGATTACAGTTGTTACTTTTATTGATACTACTGTCTTACCACAAAGTTTCTAAGCTTTCTTTGAAAAAGTAATTTAAGTCTGGCACAGTGGCTCACACCTATAATCCCAGCACTTTAGGGAGGCAGAGCCAGGAGAATAGCTTTTGAGCCTAGGAGTTTGAGAACTGCCTGGGCAACATAGTGAGACCTCATTCTGCACAAAAAGGAGAAAAAAAAATGGAAAAGTAATTTAAAATCTTTTACTTTATAAGACTCTTTTATCCTTTGCTTAGCTGTTTATTTATTCATATTTTTTTTTTGAGACGGAGTTTCACTCTTGTTACCCAGGCTGGAGTGCAATGGCGCGATCTCGGCTCACCGCAACCTCCGCCTCCTGGGTTCAGGCAATTCTCCTGCCTCAGCCTCCTGAGTAGCTGGGAGTAGCACGCACCACCATGCCCAGCTAATTTTTTGTATTTTTAGTAGAGACGGGATTTTACCATGTTGACCAGGATGGTCTCGATCTCTTGACCTCATGATCCACCCGCTTCGTGATCCACCTGCCTCGGCCTCCCAAAGTGCTGGGATTACAGGCTTGAGCCACCACGCCAGGCATGCTTAGCTGTTTATAATCCAAACTTCAGTTTGGAATTCATTGCATGTTTTTGTTTTGAAATTCAGAATTACATGTAAGTAAATTATGGGGTATACCAGAAGCTACTTACGATGCTGAGTCCCTGTTTGTTAATCAGTAGTAGAAGCTGAAGTATAGATGACTATCTTTTTTTTTTTAAGATAGATCCTGCCTTTTTTTTTTTTTTTTTTTTTTTTTTTTTTTTTTTTTTTTTTTTTTTTTTTTTTTTTTTTTTTTTT
>NW_016107655.1:600707-604692 GCF_001604975.1 Cebus imitator
TAGAGAAAGTCTCCAAATGGAGAGATTCATTTGAACTTAATTGCAAAATTCCTTTCTCTTGAAAATTTTAATTATTGTAGCTACCTTAGTGTTCTGGGAATGCTGCTTCAATATTTAGTGTTTTGTAGGTGAAATAGCCTTTTCTTGTTATCAGAGCCAAAGCAAGCCTAGAACTTTTACATCTATAAGAGAGTAGGTATTAGCAAAAAGGGAATAAACAACGGTGGGGCTAGATAACCTGATGCACGTGATATATTTTGTTCTTCAGAGTTGTAGGCCTTTTTCCACCCTAGATTTTACTTTTTTCCCACTTGACGGGTAGCATTCTAGTTTCCCTCACCTAGGAACACAAAGGTAAACCTCTGTGTGTTACCTCTACGTCTAGATCTAAAAGATGACGGCCCAAAGAAAAAACTTAGTTTCTTCTGCCAGCCTAAAGTCTGCTATCTTAGTGCTATCCATAGACTGTTTCTTCCCTGGCCAGTCGAAATTTGGAATGCTTATCATCTTGTTGGTAAACATAACCGATTACAAGAATATGGCCTGTCAGGCCTTAACAGGGTAACTGTATCACAGTAATTCAACCAAGCCATAAAATGGAGTAATAGGTAAACATTAAGGATGACAATTGTTTAATACTCTTCTTATTGACAACATTTTGTATTACTTGGTGGTGGCAAGAAGTTTTAATTTGAATTAATCCACTTCCTCACTGTAAGACAGTAGCTAAAATGAATCAGCTCACTAGAAATATGGTACTATAACAGATTTATTCAAGAAACCTTTAATACCCTTTTCATCTATAATGACTGTAAAAAGCTGCTAGGAATAAAATCAGGTTCTTAAACATGATGTAATACAGTGTTTCTTAGCAGGAGAGCTATTGACATTTTGAGCAGGACAGTTCTTTTTTGTGTGGGACTTTCCTATTCTGCCCTTTATAGGACATTTAGCATTTTTGGCCTCTAGACATCAAATGCAAGTTCAGGTTGAGCATACCAATGGAAAAATGTTCCAGAATATGAAACTTTTTCAGTGCCAGCATGATGCTTAATTAAAGAAAATGCTCATTGGGACATTTCAGATTTGGGATGCTCACCTGTTAAGTGTAATGCAAATATTCCAAACGCTGAATAACTCTGAAGTCTGAAATGCTTCTGATCCCAAGCATTTCAAATAACAGATACTCATCCTGTAGCCCATTTCCTGACCTTTGTAAATAGAGGCCAGGAAGTTGATTTGCAACATCAGTAGGCCAATGACTTGTAGACATTCTTCAGCATAATCTTGCAAAAAAGCCTACCATGTAAAACACATTAAATCAGAGCTTCCTTGGTTGAAACTGGGAATCCTGTCCACACAGTACCCATCACCCCACTGGCTTGGCTTGGGTCCCTCTGAGGCCCTCCTTGGAAGACCCAGCATGCTATTTTGCACAAGGTAATGAGAACCAGATCCTGAGAAATTATGAGATAATTGCCATTCAGTGAGTTAGTTGCAAGGTTCTTATCCCAGACTTTATGATTTTAATTTGGTAATAGTCTTTTCATTGTAACAACTGCTTATTTACATCTAAGATCTACCTCTTTTTCTCTAGAATTGCTTCTTTAATACATTGCTGTTGAGTTGATTAGATACAGACACATTTCAGTTGTTTCAACTCTGACTTTTTAAATTTCTAAATTTGTGCAGCATTTATTTGCATCAGAGCAAAGAGAAGAGATTATTAAAAGTGCAATAGACCATGCTGGTAACTACATAGGTATTTCATTGAGAATAAGGAAAGAGCCTTTAGAATTTGAGCAATATTTGAATCTTCGCTTTGGAAAATACAGCACTGATGAATCCATCACGTCTTTAGCAGAGTTTGTAGTCCAAAAAATATCACCTAGACATTTGGTAAGACCCATACGTTAAAAATGAAAATTTGTTCATGATTTTGATATTTTTAAAAATAACTTTTTAATATGTCTCAATTTTACTGTTTGAAGGAGCCTGTGAAAAGAGTTCTAGCACTTACAGAAACGTGTTTAGTAGAACGTGATCCAGCAACCTATAATATTGCCACATTGAAGCCTTTAGGAGAAGTAAGTTTCAGCATTGTTAGCTGAAATGAGATTTCTTTCTATTGATAAATTAGGATAATTTTGTATTTTAATGTTTACTCATGGCTAAAGAATATGAAATGGGTAGAATCAGTATTTAACTCTTAATATATTTATGTTCATTGATCTCAGAACAATGATTACAAAAGTTATTTTCTAAGTATATGAAGCATGGAACTTGTTAATAACTGAAAATTTAAATGAGACTTTTAAGCAGCTTTTAAACTCTGATATCATAAAAAAGTCACACCTTAAAATATTGACTTTTGTAAGCTAAGTGATGCATTTTATAATGAAATACTATAAAACTATAAACTTTTTTTGTTGAAGCTGATTTTTTGTTTTTTCATTAGGTATTTGCATTGGTCTGTGACTCAGAAAATCCACAACTTTTTACCATTGAATTTATAAAAGGACAAGTACGGAAATATTCTTCAACAGAAAGGTATTTTTTTCTTTAAGTTTTTGAAGTCCTAGTATGTGCAAGTCAGAGTGCTTGGTCAACAAGAAAAACCAAAGATTTGTAGTCTAGAAATTTAAAATTGTTTAACTTTGGAAAAGACATTTTCTTGTATATTTAAAATGACCTTTCAGTTTTCAGAGGTTTTTTTTGTTTGTTTTTTGTTTGGAGGCAGCCTTAACTCTGTCACCCAGGCTGGAGTGCAGTGGCATGATCTAAGCTCACTGCGACCTCCACCTTCCAGGCTCAAGTGATTGTCTTGCCCCAGCCTCCTGAGTAGCTGGGATTACAGGCAGGCACCACCACGCTGAGCTTTTTTTTTATTTTTTTTTTATTTTTTTTTATTTTTAGTAGAGATGAGGTTTCACCGTGTTGACCAGGCTGGTCTCGAGCTCCTGACCTCAAGTGATCCACCTGCCTTGGCCTTGAAAAGTGCTGGGATTACAGGCATGAGCCACCATGCCTGGCCTGTAACTAGTGTTTTTGTAGTATTACAAAATGGCAGCATTTACTTTCATTGTTAAGTCGTTTGGATAACAGTTACAGGTTACTTTGATATAAATACACTTGAAGTTAGATATTTATACACTAATAGGAAGCTAGTTATCAATTTTCCAGTGGAATATTCTTGCATGTTTTTACATTATTGTAATGTGGCTCTTTCTATGAAAACTTTGAGTTGCTATATAGTTCATAAGTTCCTGTAAACACATAAGGTAAAACACATTTATAATACTTTTCTTCTGTGAATGACTGGATCTCCCTTTATGTACAAATCATTGTCATGAGATTGCAGTTCTTAGATTCCAAATATTTACTTCATGCTGTTTTAAATTGATTGGGACTAAGTCTTTTTTTAAAAACAATTCTGGTACACTTTGCCACTGCGTACAATACAGCCTTATTAAGGTTTTTTTCACTTGCTGTAGTATGATGGGTAGCTGTTTCTTAACTTACAAAGCTTTCAGTCTGAGGTCAACAAGACTGGAATCTTAAGCAATGGTTATATTTTTTTCTGCTCTGAATTCAAGGAAAAAGAATATCTGAAAAAGTACAGATGTTCTAATCAGCCGAAGGATCTTAACACTCAGTTTGTCAGACTCTTTATGTACATTGTTTTGCTTAATCCTGACGGTAGCCCTAGGAAGAGGATGCTCTTATTCCCAATAACATTTATATGCAGAAAGTAAAGCAGCTTATTTGTGACTTGGGGTTAGGAAAAGATTTCTTAGATATAATAGTAAAAACAGATTTAGAAAAAAAAGGTTGTTAATTAGACTCCATTAAAATTTGGAACTTTGACACCATTTAGAAAAAAGACAAATCGTAGAAAAATCTTTGCAAAGCGTATAGCTAATAAAGGACTTCTTTTTTTTTTTTTGAGGTGGAGTTTCACTCATGTTACCCAGGCTGGAGTGCA